>NC_091461.1:59493550-59674322 GCF_027789765.1 Dendropsophus ebraccatus
TAGCAAAGCTGAGTTGTGCATGACGGTGTAGCAAAGCTGAGTGGCGAGTGTGACGGTGTAGCAGAGCTGGAGTTAGCCGTGACGGGTGTAGCAGAGCTGAGTTCGGGATGACTATGTAGCAGAGCTGAGTTGGGGGAAGACGGTGTAGCAAAAACTAAGTGGGGGGATGGTGTAGCAAAGATGAGTTGTGGATGACGGTTGTAGCAGAGCTGAGTGGCGGGTGACGGGTGTAGCAGAGCTGAGTTGGGTGGGTGACGGGATAGCAGAGCTGAGTTGGCGGTGAACAGTGTAGCCAGAGCTGAGTTAGCGGTGACGGTCGTAGCAGAGCTGAGTTGGCGGGTTGACGTGTAGCAAAGCTGAGTTGGGGGGTGGACGGTATAGCAGAGCTGAGTTGGGGGGACGGTGCGGCAGAGCTGAGTTGGGGGGATGGTGTAGCAGAGCTGAGATGGCACTGACGAGTAGCAGAGCTGAGTTGGGGAAGGTGTAGCAGAGTGAGTAGGCGGTGACAAAGTAGCAGAGCTGAGTTGCGGTGGTGACGTGTGTAGCAGAGCTGAGTTGGGGATGACGGTGCAGCAGAGCTGAGTTGGGGGGACGGTTGTTGTGCAGAGCTGAGTTGGGGGTGATGTTATAGCAGAGCTGAGTTGGCGGTGATGTGTAGCAGAGCTGAGTTGGAGATGACGGTGTAGCAGAGCTGAGTTGGCGGTGACGGTGCCGCAGAGCTGAGTTGGCGGTGACGGTGCCGCAGAGCTGAGTTGGGGGTGATGGTTATATAGCAGAGCTGAGTTGGGGGGGACGGGTGTAGTAGATCTGAGTTGGGGGGGACGGTTTTGTGTAGCAGAGCTGAGAGGGCACTGACCAAGTAGCAGAGCGTGAGTTGGGGTAATGGTGTAGCAGAGCTGAGTGGCGGTGACGGTGTAGTAGAGCTGAGTTGGGGACGCAGGTTGTAGCAGAGTTGAGGTGACGGTTGTAGCAGAGCTGAGTTGGCGGTGACGGTGTAGCAGAGCTGAGCTTAGGGGGGACGGTGTAGCAGAACTGAGTTGGGGGGGACGTGTAGCAGAACTGAGTTGAGTGGGGACGGTGTATTGCAGCAGATGAGATGTCACTGACCGAGTAGCAGAGCTGAGTGGGGGGAAGAAGTAGCAGAGCGGAGTGGGGTGACGTTTGCGTGTAGTAGAGCTGAGTTGGGGATGACAGTGTAGCAGAGCTGAGGTGGCGGGGGTGACGGTGTAGCAGAGCTGAGTTGGACGGTGACGGTGTAGCACAGCTGAGTTGGCATGACCGAGTAGCCGGATTGAGTTGGGGGGAAGGGTGTAGCAGAGCTGAGTTGGTGGTGACTGTGTAGTAGAGTGAGTTGGGGATGACGGTGTAGCAGAGCTGAGTTGCGCTGGTGACAGTGTAGCACAGCTGAGTTGGGGCGGACGGGTATAGCAGAGCTGAGTTGGGATGACGGTGTGTAGCAGAGCTGAGTTGGCGGTGACGGTGTGTAGCAGAGTGAGTTGGGTGTGGCGGTGACAGTTGTAGCAGAGCTGAGTTGGCACTGACCGAGTAGCAGAGCTGAGTTGGGGGAAGGGGGGTAGCAGAGCTGAGTTGGCGGTGACGGTGTAGTAGAGCTGAGTTGGGGATGACGGTTGTAGCAGAACTGAGTTGGTGGTGACGGTATAGCAGAGCTGAGTTGGGGGTGACGGTATAGCAGAGCTGAGTTGGGGGGGGGACGGTGTAGTAGATCTGAGTTGGGGGGACGGTGTAGCAGAGCTGAGAGGACACTGACCAAGTAGCAGAGCTGAGTTGGGGGTTAATGGTGTAGCAGAGCCTGAGTTGGCGGTGACGGTGTAGTAGAGCTGAGTTGGGGATGACGTTGTGTAGCAGAGTTGAGGTGACGGTGTAGCAGAGCTGAGTTGGCGGTGCGATGTTTGTAGCAGAGCTGAGCTTGGGGGACGGTTGTAGCAGAACTGAGTTGGAGGGGACGGTGTAGCAGAGCTGAGATGTCACTGACCGAGTAGCAGAGCTGAGTTGGGGGGAAGAAGTAGCAGAGCGGAGTTGGCTGGGGTGACGGTGTAGTAGAGCTGAGTTGGGGATGACAGTGTAGCAGAGCTGAGTGGCGGGTGACGTGTTGTAGCACAGCTGAGTTGGCACTGACCGAGTAGCAGGGTTGAGTTGGGGGGAAGGGTGTAGCAGAGCTGAGTTGGCGGTGACTGTGTAGAAGAGCTGAGTTGGGGGGTGACAGTGTAGCAGAGCTGAGTTGGGGGTGATGGTGTAGAGAGCTGAGTTGGGGGAAAGGTGTAGCAGAGCTGAGTTGGCGGTGACGGTTGTAGTAGAGCTGAGTTGGGATGGCGGTTGTAGCAGAGCTGAGTTGGGGGTGACGGTATAGCAGAGCTGAGTTGGGGGTGACGGTATAGCAGAGCTGAGTTGGGGGGACGGTTTAGCAGAGCTGAGATGGCACTGACCGAGTAGCAGAGCTGAGATGGTGAGTGCTGCGGGTGAAGGTGGTGCCCCGTGGCTGGATCACGAAGGGAGGGTGCCACTTGGTGATCGTGCGTTGGGGGGTTGGAGGTGTGATCGTGGGGTCGGGTGCCGCTGGTGATAGGGAAGGCTTGCTGCGGGCGATTTTGGGGGGGGAGCTTGGTGAGTGCGGAGGCTATGCCGTGGGTGAGTGAGGGATGCCACGGGTGATGGTGGGGCGGTTGGTTGTGGGGCGGGGGGCTGTGTGCTGCGGGTGAGTGCTGGACGGTGCGCCGGGAGGCTCTGGACACAGGGGGTGAGCTCTGGCTGGGGGTGACCGGAGTGGATGCTGTTAGTTAGCTGCGCTGATCACTGTCTCCCTCTCTAACAGCAGCCACCCCATCAGTGTTCTCAGTCACTTCACTGTGCTGGGACTGAGGACACGTGGGTGCCGACTCCGAGGGTGGGGGCCAGGAGCAGGGAGCGTGTCGGGGTGGGACTGAGGTCTGATGATTCTATGCATTCCGTGGGGGGTGAATGCAGCTGGATAACAGCAAAACTGTGCAGAATCCATAATAACTTTATATTGGAAAGATGCAAAAAGCTACAGATGGCAGCAAGTGACAAGTTCAGGTGCCGCCCCTGATTAGTGGCCACCACCCCTCAATGTGGCGCTGTATTATAAATTGGGGGGGGTGGGGGGGCGCTGCTTAATGCTCATATGTGGCGCCATATTATATATGTAGGAGGTCGCCATCTATGCTCATATGCGGCACTGTATTACAAATGTATGTGTGTGTAGGGGGGGGACACCTATCAATCCTCATATACGGTGCTATATTAGGGCTTGTATGTATTGTCATACTCCTAACCGTCCCGGATCCAGAGGGTTAGTCCCGATTTTGGGGTGATTTCGCGGAACGGCCCCCATGGTCCCGCTCTGTCCCCCCACCCCGGCCCCGGCGTTCGCACCGGCAGCGCAGTTTCAGACACTGTGAGCGCTCACAGCGACACCTACTGGCCGGGAGTATGGCCCCCCCTGACGCCGCTCCCGACGCTGAGGAGGCCGAGGAGGTGATGCACAGGCTTCTGGTGCAGGCTTCCTTTCCAGCCCCGCGGCGTCAGATGATGTGAGAAGAGTGCAGGCACCGTGGAGCTGGAAGAGGAAGCCATAGCTGCCAACAGGTATGACCCGGTAAGCCCCGCCCCACTGCGGTAAGCCCCACCCCGGCTAACTAACCAGCAGAGTACACCGGGCCAGAGGAGGAGAGACGCCATGGACAACAGGAATATGGTAAGTATAATGGGTCAGTCTCTTACCATATTTCTAGTTGTCCATGGCGTCTCCCTCCTCTGGCCCTGTGTACTCTGCAGGTTAGTTAGCGCTAGTGATGGGTAGTTCGTGAGTGATTAGTTCAAAATGAACTAATCTTCAGAGTGAACTAGTTCATCTAGTTCACCATCCTGACAGAGATTAGTTCATTATGAACTAAACAGAAAGTGGGAGGAGCCAGTGATCCCTCATCCAGCTCCAGGAAACAAGCTCCCTGCTCTCACACTTGCTCTATAGCTCCTGAAGCTGTAAAATAGGTAGTAAAACACTATACCGCACACATCACATACAAATATAATAGTAATAATATTAATAAAATTGAAATTACACAGTAGACAGACACAGCCCATATGTATGTAAGAGAGAGAGAGAGAGAGAGAGAGAGAGAGAAAGAAAGAGAGAGAGAGTTAGTTTCTATATGTGGTCATGTCCCTCACCAGTCTTGGGATTAGATCAGCCTCCTGGAGCTAGAAGATCAGTCTTGCTAAAATCTTTACCCCCTGGCTCTCCTTTCTGTACTCAAAATGGGGCTGCTGATCTGCTTCTCAGCTCCCGCATACACATTCATTATGAGTCAGTCCTCTACACTACCACAGGGGGCAGTGCTGGGCTCAGTGATATGCATTCACATTGAACTAGACCTGATTCCTGATTCACTCTCAAACCATTTCGTTCAGCAGTTCATCTAGTTCATTTAGTTCACAGGTCCCATGATGCCTCTCTCTATCAGCTCCTCATAGGATATGGCTGGAGAATCAGCAGGCTGTTTTAGAGAAAGATTTTTTTGCCCCCATAGCAACCAATCACAGCTCAGCTTTCTGATATTGCTCTGACAAGTGAGAGAACTGGAGAATGATGAAAGTTAAACATTAAAAAAAAAAAGTAAGCTTTCCAGTACTTATCAGTTGCTGTATGCCCTACATGAAGTCATGTAATCTTCCCAGTCTGACACAGAGCTCCTTGCAACATGACATTCTGTAGGGCATACAGCAGCTGATAAGTACTGGGAGGCTTGAATATTTAAAAAAGAAAAAAAAAGGAAATTACTAACTGAATAAATAACTTTGAATTTATTTTCTCCAGAGTACCCCTTTAACAAAAGTTTGTTATATAATGATCAGATGTATTAACTATATCTGATCATTTTAACAAGACTATAACTCCTCCTAGGAGCCACAGCTTCTGTGTAAGAACTAGAACTGTTCAATATCTTCTCAGCAGAATCCAGAGAAATACTGAACTAAATGAACTCATCTTTTTGAACTATTCTTTTCACAGTGAACTAGTTCATAGTGAACTAATCACCAAAACGAACTAGATTTCCATCACTAGTTAGCGCTGCGGTGGGCGCCGGGGGCGGGGCTTACCGCGATGGGGGCGGGCGGGGCTTACCGGGTCATACTGTTTGCAACTACGGAAGCCTGCACCAGAAGCTCCACGAGATTGAGTACTAAGGGGCATACTAAGGGGGTACTAAGGGGAATACTAAGAGGGGTACTAAGGGGCATACTAAGGGGCATTCTAAGAAGGTACTAAGGGACATACTAAGAAGGTACTAAGGGGCATATAAGAAGGTACTAAGGGGCATACTAAGGGACATACTAAGGGGCATTCTAAGAAGGTACTAAGGGGCATACTAAGAAGGTACTAAGGGCATACTAAGAAGGTACTAAGGGCATACTAAGGGGGGTACTAAGGGCAGTGGCGTCGCTAGGCAGTTTTATTCGGGCTCATGCCCCGAATAAAATGCCTGCTGCCCCGGATCTCTTCTGCCCCGCTCTTGCGAGCCAGATGCGGCTCTTTTGATGCCGCATCTGGCCGCAGATTGCAGCTGCTGCTCGTCCTCCTTACCTACTGGCCGCCCGCAGCGCCCGGACACGCTCCTCCATCCAATCAGCGGAAAACAGGAGTGTGGGGCCGCTGCGGTGGGCTGTGGTGCACGCATCCAATTAACGCGTGCGCCACGGCCCACCGCAGCGGCCCCACGCTCCCGCTCTGAGCTGATTGAGTTGTAGGAGCACCTCCGGCCGCTACGGTAGGTGAGGCGGACAGCAGCAGCCGCGATTCTAGAAGGAGGTGAGCAGGCACGGGGGGAGAGAAACGGGCGAGAAGCACAGGGGGAAAGAAGCAAGGGGGGAGAGAAACAGGGGAGAAAAGCATGGGGGAGAGAAACAGGGGAGAAAAGCATGGGGGAGAGAAACAGGGGAGAAAGTAACAGAGGAGTGAAATGGGGGAGAAAACAGGAGAGATAACCATGGGGGAGAGAAACAGGGGAGAAAAGCATGGGGAGAGAAACAGGGGAGAAAAGCATGGGGAGAGAAACAGGGGAGAAAGCATGGGGTGAGAGAAAGCATGGAGAAAAGCATGGGGGAGAGAAAGAGGGGAGAAAAGATGGGGGAGAGAAACAGGGGAGAAAGCATGGGGGGGAGAGAAAACAGGGGAGAAAAAGCATGGGGAGAGAAAAAGAAAGTTGGTAGAGAGAAAAAGGGGAGAAACAGGGGAGATAAGCATGGGGGAGAGAAACAGGGGAGCCTAAGGGAGAGAAAAATGGGGGAGAGAAACAGGGGAGAAAAGCATGGGGGAGATAAACAGGGGAGAAAAGCATGGGGGAGATACAAAGGGGAGAAAAGCATGGGGGAGATAAACAGGGGAGAAAAGCATGGGGGAGAGAAAGGGGAGAAAAGCATGGGGGAGAGAAACTCAGATGGTCCGGGCCCCGGATGTTTTAGGACCCTAGCAACGCCCCTGACTAAGGGAAATACTAAGGGGGGTACTAAGGGGCATACTAAGAAGGTACTAAGGGGCATACTAAGGGGGGTACTAAGGGACATACTAAGAAGGTACAAAGGGGCATACTAAGGGGGGTACTAAGGGGCATACTAAGAAGGTACTAAGGGGCATACTAAGAAGGTACTAAGGGGCATACTAAGGGGGGTACTAAGGGGCATACTAAGCGGGGTACACCGGGACATACTCAGGGGAGTACTAAGGGACATACTAAGAAGGTACTAAGGGGCATACTAAGGGGGTACTAAGGGACATACTAAGAAGGTACTAAGGGACATACTAAGGGGGTACTAAGGGGCATACTAAGAAGGTACTAAGGGGCATACTAAGGGGGTACTAAGGGACATACTAAGAAGGTACTAAGGGACATACTAAGTAGGTACTAAGGGGCATACTAAGAAGGTACTAAGGGACATACTAAGGGGGTACTAAGGGGCATACTAAGGGACATACTAAGGGGCGTTCTAAGAAGGTACTAAGGGACATACTAAGGGGGTACTAAGGGGCATATTAAGAAGGTACTAAGGGGCATACTAAGGGGGGTACTAAGGGACATACTAAGAAGCTTCTAAGGGGCATACTAAGGGACATACTAAGAAGGTACTAAGGGGCATAGTAAGGGGGGTACTAAGGGGCATACTAAGAAGGTACTAAGGGGCATACTAAGGGGGTACTAAGGGCATACTAAGGGGGTGCTAAAGGGCATACTAAGGGGCATACTAAGAAGGTACTAAGGGGCATACTAAGGGGGTACTAAGGGGCATACTAAGAAGGTACTAAGGGGCATACTAAGGGGGTACTAAGGAACATACTAAGGGGGTACTAAGGGGCATACTAAGGGGGTACTAAGGGGCATACTAAGGGGGTACTAAGGGGCATACTAAGGAGCTTACTAAGGGGGTAGTAAGGGGCATACTAAGGGGGTACTAAGGGGCATACTAAGGGGCATACTATGGGGCATACTAAGGGGCGTACTAAGGGGCATACTAAGGGGGTACTAAGAAGGTACTAAGTAGCATACTAAGGGGGTACTAAGGGGCATACTAAGTGGCATACTAAGGGGGTACAATGGGGCATACTAAGGGGGTAGTAAGGGGCATGCTAAGGGGGTACTTAAGGGCATACTAAGGGGGTACTAAGGGGCATACCAAGGGGCATACTAATGGGCTTACTAAGGGGCATACTAAGGGGGTACTAAGGGGCATACTAAGGGTACTAAAGGGCATACTAAGGGTGTACTAAGAAGGTAAAAAGGGGGGTACTACAGGGCATACTGAGGGGGTACTAAGAGGATACTAAGAGGCATACTAAGGGCGTACTAAGGGGCATACTAAAGGGATACTAAGAGGCATGCAACATAGGGGCATGCTATATACCATGTGGGGGCTAAAAAGGAGGGGTTATATTATGTGGGGGCTATACTATGTGCTTTTTGGGGGCTCCTGCACAGGATTGGGTCCTATACTATATAGGGGCTGCTACGGGGGAGGGCTATACTCTATGGGGACTGCTGCACAGGGGGAGGGAAAAGTTGGCAAGAAACACAAAATAGAAGCAGAGAAGATGTCCCCTGTGAGTCACCAAATACAGGCAATACAATCACCTATAAGGTCTGCAGGTGCACAGCCTCATCTACCACTATATGGTGACTGCTGAGGGAGAGTACTGCTCTGTGCACAGCCTCATCTACCGCTATATGGTGACTGCTGAGGGAGAGTACTGCTCTGTGCACAGCCTCATCTACCGCTATATGGTGACTGCTGAGGGAGAGTAATGCTCTGTGCACAGCCTCATCTACCGCTATATGGTAACTGCTGAGGGAGAGTACTGCTCTGTGCACAGCCTCATCTACCGCTATATCGTGACTGCTGAGGGAGAGTACTGCTCTGTGCACAGCCTCATCTACCGCTATATGGTGACTGCTGAGGGAGAGTACTGCTCTGTGCACAGCCTCATCTACCGCTATATGGTGACTGCTGAGGGAGAGTACTGCTCTGTGCACAGCCTCATCTATCGCTATATGGTGACTGCTGAGGGAGAGTACCGCTCTGTGCACAGCCTCATCTACCGCTATATGGTGACTGCTGAGGGAGAGTACTGCTCTGTGTACAGCCTCATCTACCGCTATATGGTGACTGCTGAGGGAGAGTACTGCTCTGTGCACAGCCTCATCTACCGCTATATGGTGACTGCTGAGGGAGAGTACTGCTCTGTGCACAGCCTCATCTACCGCTATATGGTGACTGCTGAGGGAGAGTACTGCTCTGTGCACAGCCTCATCTACCGCTATATGGTCAGTGCTGAGGGAGAGTAATGCTCTGTGCACAGCCTCATCTACCGCTATATGGTGACTGCTGAGGGTGAGTACTGCTCTGTGCACAGCCTCATCTACCGCTATATGGTGACCGCTGAGGGAGAGTACCGCTCTGTGCACAGCCTCATCTACCGCTATATGGTGACTGCTGAGGGAGAGTACTGCTCTGTGCACAGCCTCATCTACCGCTATATGGTGACTGCTGAGGGAGAGTACTGCTCTGTGCACAGCCTCATCTACCGCTATATGGTGACTGCTGAGGGAGATTACTGCTCTGTGCACAGCCTCATCTACCGCTATATGGTGACTGCTGAGGGAGAGTACTGCTCTGTGCACAGCCTCATCTACCGCTATATGGTGACTGCTGAGGGAGAGTACTGCTCTGTGCACAGCCTCATCTACCGCTATATGGTGACTGCTGAGGGAGAGTACTGCTCTATGTACAGCCTCATCTACCGCTATATGGTGACTGCTGAGGGAGAGTACTGCTCTGTGCACAGCCTCATCTACCGCTATATGGTGACTGCTGAGGGAGAGTACTGCTCTGTGCACAGCCTCATCTACCGCTATATGGTGACTGCTGAGGGAGAGTACTGCTCTGTGTATACTGGATGTTATGTAGTAATGGTATAAGGGTAGCTGGCGTCTCTGATCAATGCTCAATTGTGGCGCCATATAAATGTGTGTGGGGGGGGAGCCTATTAACGTTCATACGTGGCGCCACATTACAAACATAGGGTGGTGCCTATCACATATGTGGCGCTATATTGTAAGTGTGTGTGTATAAAATGCTTTCCCCATACATTGTACAGGATAGGGATACTTTAGGGTCTATCCTGTTCCTATAATACCTAGAGACCGCAGAGCAGCAACCACTCCTCCTAATCTTTTGCAGCTATGCACTTTTAAGGCCGGGTTTACACAAAGTATGACACCGGCCGTGTCACATAACGGCTGGTGTCAGTGAACTTTAGCCCGGCCGGTACTGCTGTACTGCTCAGACGCAGGGCCGGTTTTAGACTAAATGTGGCCCTGGGCAAAGTTGAAGGTGGGGCCCTAAATGCTTAAATATTGTAGCAGCAATTTAATTTTTACACTTTTGTTGCTGATACCTGCTGTTCGTGGTGGGTTCGGCCGTCAGTGTAAGGAGTATGAGGCTCTCTGGACAGTCCTCTGACAGATGATATCAGTGGGCATAGGGGGTTAGGCTTGATGGAAAATCAATGCCCAACCTCTTTGTTCTCAGAGAGACAAGCCGCCATCAGATCTATGTGGCTATGGCTTACCCCTCCTATAGAGAACACAGGAAAACTCAGCTGTGCCGAACATTCCTGTGTATTAGGAAGACAGGGCCAGATGATATATATATATCATTAGTGATGTGTGTGCAGCTCTTGCTGTATATAGTGAACAATAAAGATATATACTACGTGATCACGTCCTCAGACCTTGTCTGTGGGATCCCCCAGTCCCAGCTCTCACTTCTGGTCCTCTCTCTGAAGTTATAGGCCGTTCAGCCAGTCACTGGCCGTAACAAACAGACAAGGTCTGAGGACACCTGGGAATGTGATCAGGTAAGTAACAGCTTTATTATGTTATACGCACAGCAGCCAATGATTTTTACACTTGCCAAAAGACAATGATGATTTGATTACTGTTGTCTCTATATACACAGAGCGATATCGGCCGGATTCGGACAATTTTCGTTCCGTGTATTATGGCCCTTAGTCAATTCAGAAGGTTACATGCCAGGACCGCCACTACATGTCAGGACTGCTGCTACATGCCAGGACCGCCGCTATATGCCAGGACTGCTGCTACATGTCAGGACTGCCACTACATGCCGGGACTGCCTCTACATGTCAGGACTGCTGCTACATGCCAGAACCGCCGCTCCGTGGGTGGGAGGAAAGAGGGGGGACATGGCAGGACTGCTGCTACATGCCAGGACCGCCGCTACATGGCAGGACTGCTGCTACATGCTAGGACCGCCGCTACATGCCAGGACTGCCGCTACATGCCAGGATCGCCGCTACCATGCCAGGACTAACGCTACATGCCAGGACTAACGCTACATGCCAGGACTAATGCTACATGCCAGGACCCGCCGCTACATGTCAGGACTGCTGCTACATGCCAGGACTCTCACTAGTGGTGTAAACACAAAAACTATTTATACTCACCTGACTTTTGAGTGCAGCGTCTTCTCTAAATGTGTAGATAGATAGATAGGAGATAGATAGATAGACAAGCCGCACATCCAATTCCAATGTGGCGGGTGCTCAGGGAATAGAGAAAGATAGCGAGAGGCTATCGAAACGTTGCATCTGTTTGTTCACCATTTTTTTGGAATAAACTACACACGAATCCACAGAATCCACGAATCCACAGAATCTGCCAGACAGACATATTAGTCTCCTCACACTGGCACCATCCTCATCTCTATACACGCTGCACATCTGTATTGTCCCCTTTACACCCTCATTTAGTGGGTAGCCCTGACTCTATGTGACCCCCTAATATATATATGCCCCCCTCTGTGTATCCCCTCTCCCCCCATGTTGCCCTCCTTATAGATGGCCCCCTCTCCCCCCACCCTCCCTTATAGATGGCCTCCTCTCCCTCCTCCTTATAGATGGCCCCCTCTACCCCTCCCTTATAGATGGCCTCCTCTCCCCCCTCCTTATAGATGGCCCCCTCTACCCCCTCCCTTATAGATGGCCCCCTCTCTCCTCACCCTCCCTTATAGATGCCCCCCTCTCTTCCACCCTCCCTTATAGATGGCCCCCTCCCCCCCCCTCCCTTATAGATGCCCCCCCCCCTTATAGATGGCCCCCTCCCCCCCCCCTCCCTTATAGATGGTCCCCCCCCCCCTTATAGATGGCCCCCTAGAGGGCCCGGGCCCCGGATGTTTTAGGACCCTAGCAACGCCCCTGACTAAGGGACATACTAAGGGGGGTACTAAGGGGCATACTAAGAAGGTACTAAGGGGCATACTAAGGGGGGTACTAAGGGACATACTAAGAAGGTACAAAGGGGCATACTAAGGGGGGTACTAAGGGGCATACTAAGGAAGGTACTAAGGGGCATACTAAGGGGGGTACTAAGGGGCATACTAAGCGGGGTAACTAAGGGACATACTCAGGGGGGTACTAAGGGACATACTAAGAAGGTACTAAGGGGCATACTAAGGGGGTACTAAGGGACATACTAAGAAGGTACTAAGGGACATACTAAGGGGGTACTAAGGGGCATACTAAGAAGGTACTAAGGGGCATACTAAGGGGGTACTAAGGGACATACTAAGAAGGTACTAAGGGACATACTAAGAAGGTACTAAGGGGCATACTAAGAAGGTACTAAGGGACATACTAAGGGGGTGTAACGCCTGGAGTAGTGGATCCACTGGACCGGCACCAGCGATGGCACAAACCTCACCAGGGAGCGGAGTCTAAGGGGCCGCTGGTTTTCACCAGAGCCCGCCGCAAGGCGGGATGGACTTGCTGCGGCAGGCGACCCCCAGGTCGCTACCCCTGGCTTGGTTGCTGGTGACGGCAGGCGAGGCGTGACAGGAGCAGGTACTGACAGTGGCGTGTAAGCGTACCGCAGGTGACAGGCTGGACACAGGAACAGCAGAGAGACGGGAAGCAGGAACCAGGGACTAGGAGTAGGGACCGGGTAGCGGACAGGAATCAGGGACAAGGACTAGGGACCAGGTAGCGGACAGGTAACAGGAACAACAGGGAGCTGGGCCAAACGCTATGGGAAGCATGTAGAGGCTCCAACACAGGGGACAGGGCATGCTGGGATTTATAGGGAGTGATTGTGTGCAACTACCAATTAGGGGCGGACTGGCCCTTTAAATCTGAGACAGCCGGCGCGCCGCGCGCCCTAGGAGGCGGGGACGCGCGCGCAGGGCCGGCACAGACGGAAGGAGGAGCGGGACGAGGTGAGGCGCCCCCAGGGGCCGAACACACAGCAGCGCCGGGTCCCTGCACCAGGACCCCGGCGGCTGCCTGACCTGGATGGCGGTTGCGGCGGCGTCCCGGAGCACGGGACGCCGCCGCGGCCATGGACAGTACCCCCCCCCCTTTGGCCTCCCCCTCTTTCTTGCCTGCAGGAACCCCTTGATGAGATCTTTATCCAGGATGTTAGCCTCGGGTTCCCAGGACCTCTCCTCCGGACCAAATCCTCTCCAGTCCACCAGGAAGAAACGTCTCCCTCTGACAGTTTTCATGGCCAGAATATCTTTAACAACGTAGACGTCGTCTGAGACGGCTTGAGGAACAGAGAACGGAGGACTGATCGGAGAACCGGTTGAGGACCACAGGCTTCAAGAGGGAGACATGGAAGGTGTTCGGAATCCGCATAGTAGGGGGGCAGGCGGAGTTTGTAGGTGACAGGGTTTATGCGTTTCAGCACCGAAAAAGGACCAAGGAATCGGGGACCCAACTTGTAGCTGGGAATCTTGAGTCGAACATATTTGGCCGAGAGCCAGACTTTGTCACCTGGACGAAAATTCGTGGCAGGTCTCCTCTTCTTGTCAGCCTGGTCCTTCATGCGTTCTGAGGCTTTGAGTAAGGACTGTCGAGTTTGTTCCCAGATCGACTGCAGGTCAGATAACAGCTCCTCCACGGCTGGGACCCCAGAGGATGGAGAGAGAGGCAGAGGAGGACGAGGATGATGCCCGTAGACCACATAGAAAGGAGACTTGCCTGTGGAACTCGAGTCCAGATGATTATAGGAGAATTCCGCCCATGGAAGGAGGTCGGACCAGTTGTCTTGGCGGCTGGACACAAAATGCCGTAGGTAGTTACCCAGGATCTGATTGACACTCTCCACTTGCCCGTTAGACTGGGGATGGTAGGCTGATGAGAAGTCCAGTTTTACTTGGAGCTGCGAGCATAGGGCACGCCAAAACTTAGAGACAAATTGAGAGCCTCGGTCGGACACAATGTGAAGAGGAAGTCCATGCAGGCGGAAGATGTGTCGGAAGAACAACTGAGCCAGACGAGGAGCAGAGGGTAGGCCAGGAAGAGCCACGAAGTGAGCCATTTTAGAGAAGCGGTCCGTCACCACCCAAATAACAGTATTGCCCGCAGATGGTGGTAGGTCGGTGATGAAATCCATCCCAATGTGGTGCCAGGGATGGTCCGGGACTGGCAAGGGCAAAAGTAGGCCGGCAGGTCTTTGACGGGGAGACTTATTCCTGGCACAGACTGCACAGGAAGCCACAAAATCCTTGACATCCTGGAGGAGATTGGGCCACCAGTAGTGACGGGTGATCAATTGCCCAGTCTTTTGAGTTCCTGGATGCCCGGCCACCAAAGAGGAATGCCCCCACTTCAAGATGCGTCTACGGAGCGCGGGGCGCACATAAGTCTTCCCGGGGGGCAGTCTCTGCAGAGCAGAAGTAGCAACTGGTACTAGGCGGTCGGGAGGTATTATGTGACGAGGAGATTCCTCATGCCCCATGACATCGGATGCTCGGGATAATGCATCGGCCTTTAGGTTCCTCTCGGCTGGACGAAAATGGATGGTAAAGTTAAACCGAGAGAAGAAGAGAGACCACCTGGCCTGCCGGGGATTGAGGCGTTGAGCCGACTGGAGGTAGAGGAGGTTCTTGTGGTCCGTGTAGATGTTAACGGGGTGTTTAGCCCCCTCTAGTAGATGACGCCACTCCTCCAGTGCCAACTTAATGGCCAGGAGTTCACGGTCCCCAATAGTATAGTTCCTCTCGGCAGGGGAGAAAGTCCTAGAAAAGAACCCGCAGGTTCTGGTCTTGCCTGCTGTGTCCCTTTGCGAGAGAACGGCTCCTGCGCCCACAGAAGAAGCATCGACCTCGAGAGAAAACGGCCTGGAGACATCCGGGCGGACTAGGGCAGGAGCAGAGGCAAAGGCAGACTTGAGGCTATTGAAGGCTTGTTCGGCCTCAGGAGGCCAACGTCTGGGGTCCGCCTTCTTTTTAGTGAGAGCCACGATGGGTGCGACCAGGGTAGAAAAGTGAGGGATGAATTGCCGATAATAGTTGGCGAATCCAAGGAAACGCTGGATTGCTCTAAGTCCCACAGGGCGTGGCCATTGGAGGACAGCTGAGAGCTGGCCGGGTCCATTTGTAGACCCTGGTCGGAGACGATATAGCCAAGAAATGGAAGACTGCGCTGATGGAAAACACACTTTTCAAGCTTGGCGTATAAATGGTTGGCCCGTAGTCTTCGGAGGACCTGACGCACTTGTGCCACATGAGTCTGCTGATCCGGGGAGAAGACCAAAATGTCGTCCAAATAGACAATGACGCAGACATAGAGGAGGTCTCGGAAGATGTCGTTCACGAATTCCTGGAAGACCGCTGGAGCATTACATAGGCCGAATGGCATGACCAGGTATTCGTAGTGCCCATCTCTGGTGTTGAAAGCGGTCTTCCATTCGTCTCCTTTACGAATACGGATCAAGTTATACGCTCCCCTGAGATCCAGCTTGGAGAAGATCTTAGCTCCACGAAGACGGTCGAATAGTTCAGGAATAAGTGGAAGAGGATAGCGGTTTTTAACAGTCACCTTATTCAAGCCCCGGTAGTCTATGCATGGGCGAAGGGAACCGTCCTTCTTCTGGACAAAGAAGAATCCTGCGCCAGCGGGAGACGTGGATTTACGAATGAAGCCCTTTTGTAAGTGCTCCCGGATGTAGGAGGACATGGCTTCAGTCTCGGGCACAGAGAGAGGGTATACCCGACCACGTGGAGGAGATGCCCCGGGAAGAAGGTCTATAGGGCAATCATAGACCCGATGAGGTGGTAGAGAGTCCGCCTCCTTGGCCGAGAAAACATCACCGAAATCTTGGTAGTCCTCTGGTAGGCCGGCTAGAGGCTTGTCATTAGCAGGAGACCTCGTAGAGCACTTGGGTTGAGGAGATCTCAGACACCGGTTATGACAGTCCTGGCCCCAGCTGAGAACCTCCCCAGTTCTCCAGTCCAGCTTAGGGGCATGAAATTGCAGCCAAGGAAGGCCCAGCAGGATGTTAGAGGAGGAATGGCTCAAGACATAGAAGGAGATCCTCTCCTGATGTAAGGCGCCCACCCGGAGGGCTAGGGGTGCCGTCTGGCAGTGCACAGTTTCGGTAAGAATCTCCCCCGTAACCGAAGAGATGGACCGGGGTTGGGCTAGCTGGATCACGGGTAGCCGCCATCTTTGGACCAAAGAAGCAGAGATGAAACTGCCAGCAGAGCCAGAGTCGATGAGGGCAGAAGTCTGGAAAACTTGCCCTGTAGGTGTCTGGATGGAGACGGGTATAGTCAACCTTGGAGAGGTGGCATTCACACCTAGGGAGGCCTCTCCCACCGGACCTAGGTGCGAGCGTTTCCCGGACGCTGAGGACGTTGGGGACATCTCTGCCGGTAATGATCTGCACCACCGCAATAGAGACAGAGATTCAGCTCCATGCGGCGGGCTCTCTCATCAGCAGTCAGGCGAGCTCGTTCCACCTGCATAGGGACTTCTGGAGGCGACTGCAGTATGGGAGCAACGGGACTCTGGAACACCGGTGCCAGCCGAGGAAGGCGACGGGGCAGGCTCAGTCGTCGTTCCTGCCGAACCTCCTCCTCTCTCTCGGAAAACCGGTTGTCGACTCTGGTAGCCAGTAGGATAAGATCGTTTAGAGAAGGAGGAAGATCGCGGGCGGAGAGTACGTCTTTCACTCGGCTGGAGAGACCCTTCTTGAAGGTGGCTATTAGGGCGGCCTCATTCCAGTCCAATTCAGCTGCCAGGGTGCGGAACTGGATGGCGTAGTCACCGACAGAGGAGCTCCCTTGTGATAGGTTGAGAAGAGCAGTCTCGGCCGAGGTGGCACGGGCAGGTTCCTCAAAGACGGAGCGAAACTCGGCCAGGAAGGCCCGGAGATTGGCAGCAACCGGATCATCACGGTCCCACAGTGGCGTGGCCCAGGCCAGAGCTCTACCCTCCAATAGGCTGATGATAAAGGCCACTTTAGAGCGCTCGGTGGGAAACTGACTACTTAACAGTTCAATATGCATTGTGCATTGAGTCAGGAATCCCCTGCACAACTTGGGATCACCTCCATATTTATTCGGGAGGGCCAATCGAAGTCCCGAGGTGGTTGCAGGTGGTGGTGGGCGCTGGCCTGTAGTATGCTGCTGTAGGGCGGCAGTCAATTGCTGGATTTGCTGCGACTGCTGCTGGATCTGTTGAGCCCTGTTGAGCGACCACTCTGGCGACGTCACGGAGATCAGGCACCTCGCCGGGATCCATGGTTGGAGCCTACTGTAACGCCCGGAGTAGTGGATCCACTGGACCGGCACCAGCGATGGCACAAACCTCACCAGGGAGCGGAGTCTAAGGGGCCGCTGGTTTTCACCAGAGCCCGCCGCAAGGCGGGATGGACTTGCTGCGGCAGGCGACCCCCAGGTCGCTACCCCTGGCTTGGTTGCTGGTGACGGCAGGCGAGGCGTGACAGGAGCAGGTACTGACAGTGGCGTGTAAGCGTACCGCAGGTGACAGGCTGGACACAGGAACAGCAGAGAGACGGGAAGCAGGAACCAGGGACTAGGAGTAGGGACCGGGTAGCGGACAGGAATCAGGGACAAGGACTAGGGACCAGGTAGCGGACAGGTAACAGGAACAACAGGGAGCTGGGCCAAACGCTATGGGAAGCATGTAGAGGCTCCAACACAGGGGACAGGGCATGCTGGGATTTATAGGGAGTGATTGTGTGCAACTACCAATTAGGGGCGGACTGGCCCTTTAAATCTGAGACAGCCGGCGCGCGCGCGCCCTAGGAGGCGGGGACGCGCGCGCCGGCCGGCACAGACGGAAGGAGGAGCGGGACGAGGTGAGGCGCCCCCAGGGGCCGAACACACAGCAGCGCCGGGTCCCAGCACCAGGACCCCGGCGGCTGCCTGACCTGGATGGCGGTTGCGGCGGCGTCCCGGAGCACGGGACGCCGCCGCGGCCATGACAGGGGGTACTAAGGGGCATACTAAGGGATATACTAAGGGGCATACTAAGAAGTTACTAAGGGACATACTAAGGGGCGTTCTAAGAAGGTACTAAGGGACATACTAAGGGGGTACTAAGGGGCATATTAAGAAGGTACTAAGGGGCATACTAAGGGGGTACTAAGGGACATACTAAGAAGCTTCTAAGGGGCATACTAAGGGACATACTAAGGGGCATACTAAGAAGGTACTAAGGGCATACTAAGGGGGTACTAAGGGGCATACTAAGAAGGTACTAAGGGGCATACTAAGGGGGTACTAAGGGGCATACTACAGGTGGTGCTAAAGGGCATACTAAGGGGCATACTAAGGGGGTACTAAGGGGCATACTAAGAAGGTACTAAGGGGCATACTAAGGGGGTACTACGGAAACATACTAAGGGGGTACTAAAAGGCATACTAAGGGGGGTACTAAGGGGCATACTAAGGAGCTTACTAAGGGGGTAGTAAGGGCATACTAAGGGGGTACTAAGGGGCATACTATGGGGCATAACTAAGGGGCGTACTAAGGGGGGTACTAAGAAGGTACTAAGAGGCATACCTAAGCGGGTACTAAGGGCATACTAAGTGGCATACTAAGGGGGTACAATGGGGCATACTAAGGGGGTACTAAGGGGCATACTAAGGGTTACTAAAGGGCATACTAAAGGGCATCCTAATTGGGTACTAAGGGGCATACTAAGGGGGGACTTAAGGGCATACTAAGTGGGGGTACTAAGGGGCATACCAAGGGGCATACTAAGGGGCTTACTAAGGGGCATACTAAGGGGGTACTAAGGGGCATACTAAGGGAGTACTAAAGGGCATACTAAGGGGGTACTAAGAAGGTAAAAAGGGGGGTACTACAGGGCATACTGAGGGGGTACTAAGAGGATACTAAGAGGCATACTAAGGGCGTACTAAGCGGCATACTAAAGGGATACTAAGAGGCATGCAACATAGGGGCATGCTATATACCATGTGGGGGCTAAAAAGGAGGGGTTATATTATGTGGGGGCTATACTATGTGCTTTTTGGGGGGCTCCTGCACAGGATTGGGTCCTATACTATATAGGGGCTGCTACGGGGGAGGGCTATACTCTATGGGGACTGCTGCACAGGGGGAGGGAAAAGTTGGCAAGAAACACAAAATAGAAGCAGAGAAGACGTCCCCTGTGAGTCACCGAATACCGGCAATACAATCACCTATAAGGTCTGCAGGTGCACAGCCTCATCTACCAGCTATATGGTGACTGCTGAGGGAGAGTACTGCTCTGTGCACAGCCTCATCTACCGCTATAATGGTGACTGCTGAGGGAGAGTACTGCTCTGTGCACAGCCTCATCTACCTACTGCTGAGGGAGAGTACTGCTCTGTGTACAGCCTCATCTGACCCTATATGTGACTGCTGAGGAGAGTACTGCTCTGTGTCACAGCCTCATCTACCGCTATATGGTGACTGCTGAGGGAGAGTACTGCTCTGTGTACAGCCTCATCTACCGCTATATGGTGACTGCTGAGGGAGAGTACTGCTCTGTGCACAGCCTCATCTACCGCTATATGGTGACGTGCTGAGGGAGAGTACTGCTCTGTGCACAGCCTCATCTACCGCTATATGGTGACTGCTGAGGGAGAGTACTGCTCTGTGTATACTGGATGTTATGTAGTAATGGTATAAGGGGAGGGGTGGCGTCTCGGATCAATGCTCAATTGTGGCGCCATATAAATGTGTGTGGGGGGGGAGCCTATTAAC
The DNA here is from genome assembly GCF_027789765.1 of Dendropsophus ebraccatus. Taxonomy (NCBI): domain Eukaryota; kingdom Metazoa; phylum Chordata; class Amphibia; order Anura; family Hylidae; genus Dendropsophus; species Dendropsophus ebraccatus. The sequence continues at coordinate 59,513,166 of NC_091461.1, forward strand.
GTTCATACGTGGCGCCACATTACAAACATAGGGTGGTGCCTATCACATATGTGGCGCTATATTGTAAGTGTGTGTGTATAAAATGCTTTCCCCATACATTGTACAGGATAGGGACACTTTAGGGTCTATCCTGTTCCTATAATACCTAGAGACCGCAGAGCAGCAACCACTCCTCCTGATCTTTTGCAGCTATGCACTTTTAAGGCCGGGTTTACACAGCGTATGACACCGGCCGTGTCACATAACGGCTGGTGTCAGTGAACTTTAGCCCGGCCGGTACTGCTGTACTGCTCAGACGCAGGGCCGGTTTTAGACTAAATGTGGCCCTGGGCAAAGTTGAAGGTGGGGCCCTAAATGCTTAAATATTGTAGCAGCAATTTAATTTTTACACTTTTGTTGGTGATACCTGCTGCTCGTGGTGGGTTCAGCCATCAGTGTAAGGAGTATGAGGCTCTCTGGACAGTCCTCTGACAGATGATATCAGTGGGCATAGGGGGTTAGGCTTGATGGAAAATCAATGCCCAACCTCTTTGTTCTCAGAGAGACAAGCCGCCATCAGATCTATGTGGCTATGGCTTACCCCTCCCATAGAGAACACAGGAAAACTCAGCTGTGCCGAACATTCCTGTGTATTAGGAAGACAGGGCCAGATGATATATATATATATATCATTAGTGATGTGTGTGCAGCTCTTGCTGTATATAGTGAACAATAAAGATATATACTACGTGATCACGTCCTCAGACCTTGTCTGTGGGATCCCCCAGTCCCAGCTCTCACTTCTGGTCCTCTCTCTGAAGTTATAGGCCGTTCAGCCAGTCACTGGCCGTAACAAACAGACAAGGTCTGAGGACACCGGAGAATGTGATCAGGTAAGTAACAGCTTTATTATGTTATACGCACAGCAGCCAATGATTTTTACACTTGCCAAAAGACAATGATCATTTGATTACTGTTGTCTCTATATACACAGAGCGATATCGGCCAGATTCGGACAATTTTCGTTCCGTGTATTATGGCCCTTAGTCAATTCAGAAGGTTACATGCCAGGACCGCCACTACATGTCAGGACTGCTGCTACATGCCAGGACCGCCGCTACATGCCAGGACTGCCGCTACATGCCAGGACTGCCGCTACATGTCAGGACTGCCACTACATGCCGGGACTGCCTCTACATGTCAGGACTGCTGCTACATGCCAGAACCGCCGCTCCGTGGGTGGGAGGGAAAGAGGGGGGACATGGCAGGACTGCTGCTACATGCCAGGACCGCCGCTACATGGCAGGACTGCTGCTACATGCTAGGACCGCCGCTACATGCCAGGACTGCCGCTACATGCCAGGATCGCCGCTACATGCCAGGACTAACGCTACATGCCAGGACTAACGCTACATGCCAGGACTAATGCTACATGCCAGGACCGCCGCTACATGTCAGGACTGCTGCTACATGCCAGGACTCTCACTAGTGGTGTAAACACAAAAACTATTTATACTTACCTGAGTGCAGCGTCTTCTCTAAATGTGTAGATAGATAGATAGGAGATAGATAGATAGATAGATAGATAGATAGATAGAGAGTAGAAAACAAGCCGCACATCCAATTCCAATGTGGCGGGTGCTCAGGGAATAGAGAAAGATAGCGAGAGGCTATCGAAACGTTGCATCTGTTTGTTCACCATTTTTTTGGAATAAACTACACATTTTCTACTACCTGAGCTGGTGTGCTGTGGACTCTCCATCTTCTAGATAGATAGATAGATACATCGATAATATGTGAATGTTTTTATCATTTGCAGATTTCGGCTGTCCTCAGTATCCCATTCTGGTTTCTACAAAGATTTGGCAAAAAGATGGCAGCTTTTGGAATCTCTGTAAGTATTACTGCAGAACATGGCGCTCAGCGGCGTAGCTAATGTCTCCTGGGCCCTGGTGCGAGAGGTCAACTTGGGCCCCCCCCCCTCCTCCTCCTTTCACGACCAAGTGATGCTATTGGTGTGTATATATATATATATATATATATATATATATACACACCAAGACAGATATTACCAAGAACACCAGCATATTGGAAGAGAAAGTATTATCACCGTACATATTACCGCCATAACTGTTACCGACCAAATCCTGTATACTGAGACCAATATTACCAGTAATACCAGTATATAGGAAGGAAACATTACTGCCACACCACAACCACTACCATCACCACCATATTGTTACTGACCAAATCCAGTATACTAAATCACCTCATCCAGTCATATAGAGGTGGATGCAGCTGTACACAGGCTCTATACACCATATACATTACAGTGCAGTTATATCAGGTGACTCACAGGAGACGTCTTTTCTGATCGGAGTTCTTTCCTTTTCATCTTCTCCATCCGTCCTGGGCCATTATGAGAACTTCTCCGAGCCACGAATCCACAGAATCTGCCAGACAGACATATTAGTCTCCTCACACTGGCACCATCCTCATCTTTATACACGCTGCACATCTGTATTTTCCCCTTTACACCCTCATTTAGTGGGTAGCCCTGACTCTATGTGACCCCCTAATAATATATGCCCCCCTCTGTGTATCCCCTCTCCCCCATGTTGCCCTCCTTATAGATGGCCCCCTCTCCCCCCACCCTCCCTTATAGATGGCCTCCTCTCCCCCCTCCATATAGATGGCCACCTCTACCCCCTCCCTTATAGATGGCCTCCTCTCCCCCCTCCATATACATGGCCCCCTCTACCCCCTCCCTTATAGATGGCCCCCTCTCTCCTCACCCTCCCTTATAGATGCCCCCCTCTCTTCCACCCTCCCTTATAGATGGCCCCCTCTCCCCCACCCTCCCTTATAGATGGCCCCCTCTCCCCCCCCTCCCTTATAGATGGTCCCCCCTTATAGATGGCCCCCTTCCCCCCCTCCCTTATAGATGGTCCCCTTCCCCCCTCCCTTATAGATGGTCCCCCCCCTTATAGACGGCCCCCTTTCCCCCCACCCTCCCTTATAGATGGCCCCCTCTCCCCCCACCCTCCCTTATAGATGGTCCCTTTCCCCCCACCCTCCCTTATAGATGGCCCTCTCCCCCCACCCTCCCTTATAGATGTTCCCCTTTCCCCCCTTCCTTATAGATGGTCCACTTCCCCCCCTCCCTTATAGATGGTCCCTCTTCCCCCCTTCATAGATACCCCCCTCTTTCCCCCCACCTTCATAGATGCCCCCCTCTTTCCCCCCACCCTCATAGATGCCCCCGTCTTTCCCCCCACCCTCATAGATGCCCCCACTTTCCCCCCACCCTCATAGATGCCCCCTCTTCCCCCCCACCCTCATAGATGGTCCCCTTTCCCCCCACCCTCATAGATGCCCCCCTCTTTCCCCCCACCATCATAGATGCCCCCCTCTTTCCCCCCACCCTCATAGATGCCCCCCTCTTTTCCCCCACCCTCATAGATGCCCCCACTTTCCCCCCCACCCTCATAGATGCCCCCCTCTTCCCCCCACCCTCATAGATGGTCCCCTTTCCCCCACCCTCATAGATGCCCCCCTCTTTCCCCCCCACCATCATAGATGCCCCCCTCTTTCCCCCCACCCTCATAGATGCCCCCCTCTTTTCCCCCACCCTCATAGATGCCCCCCTCTTCCCCCCACCCTCATAGATGCCCCCCTCTTTCCCCCACCCTGCAGGCTGATAAAAAAAAAAAAAAACTTAACTCACCTGACAACGCGCTCCCACATTGATCCTCACTCCTCCTGGTCTGTCCCCAGCTGCTGCGCGGCTGCCGGGGGTGTCACGTCCTATCCCCGGCAGCGCGCGCATCCCAGAGCTCCCTGCGCGCCGGAACCAGAAGTCAGGGCCCAAGGCGCGCAGGGAGCTCTGGGATGCGCGCGCTGCCCCGGATGAGACGCGACACCCCCGGCAGCCGCGCAGCAGCCGGGGGAAGACGGAGCCGACATACATTTCAACAAGAAAAGAAGAGTATTATAGTAGACAAGGATCTGATTATACATCAGGAAACCATCCATAGTCATAATCCTTGTTTAACAAAATAGAAAATGTTAAGATGAAAAATAGGAGCTTGATGTCCATGGTGACCAATTCTCTCTGAACCTTTTAATAGAGTTATTACCAAAGGCTATAGCCTCCTCATATTTGTAAGTGGTATTAATTTCTTGGATTGTGTCCTCTATTTTAGGAATTGCGAAACTCATCCCAGAGCTCCCTGCGCGCCGGAACCGTAAGTCGGATGCGCGCGCTGCCCCGGATGAGACGCGACCCCCCCGGCAGCCGCGCAGCAGCCGGGGGAAGACGTAGCCGGACTCTTGTGACCGCAAGCAATCACAAGAGTGGGTTGATCGGGAGGGCCTCGCGGGCCCCATTCGTGGCGGGCCCGGTCGCGGCGGCGACCGACGCGACCGCGGTAGCTGCGCCACTGATGGCGCTGTATAAGCGTGTAAGTTCTAATAAAAAACACATGCTGGGTACAAAAAGCCACACGACTAACATGTAAATGATCTAGTACTTACCATTCTAAGAGTAATTAAAGAGTTTGTCTCCCCTAACCACGTCCATATACTCTATCAGGCATCATACACAGGATGTCACGCTGACACTAACTTCTATGGGCAGGAATGTAGAGCCGATAAGTAATTGTGGTACTCGACCAGTGACGTGCTGTGATGTTACTGGTGACGCCACTTCTGTGGTGGTTGGTCGGTTGTGTTGTACACCTCAGCCAGCGATAGTAATGTTGTGATGCCAGTGATAGTCCAGCACACAGGTGCGATGTTGGTACCTGCTTTAGTGTTGTGGCTAGCTGTACTTCCCCCAAATGGTCGGTGACCTGCCAGGCTGTGATGGGTCCCTTGGGCTCTTGTCACGGCAGTCCTGAGTACAGTAGAGGTAGTTGTAGCGGTGCTTGTATAGTTGAGAGCAGAGTGGAGCAGTGTAGAGGAGAGCAGTTTGTCAAGGGAGAAACTTCCTGAATTCCCCCCCCCCCCCCCCCCAAATCAACCGGTCTCAGAAAGTTATACAGATTTGTAAATTACTTCTATTTAAAAATCTCAGGAATTCCTCCAGTACTTATCAGCTGCTGTATGTCCTGCAGGAAGTGGTGTATTCTCTCCAGCCTAACACAGTGCTCTCTGCTGCCACCTCTGTCCATGTCAGGAACTGTCCAGAGCAGCAGCAAATCCCCATAGAAAACCTCTCCTGCGCATCTACCTATCCCCAAAATGTTCTCTCCCACAGTGGTCGCTGGATTTAAGATGTGGATTATCTCGTACACATCAACAGGGACACGACATAATATTATATTGCCGAATACTCCACTAGATATATTACATGTCGCATTACCCAAAACCGACCTTTCTGAGTGGGTTTCGAAGGGTTTATCAGAATTAAACCAGTTATTCCGAGAAGGTGTTTTATGTTCTTTTTTAGATTTACAAAATGAATATCGCCTCCCAAAAGAAGACCTACACAAATATCTAAAATTACGACAATTTCTACTAACTAGGAAACATACAAATGTGAAATGTAATTTGGATCTTATAAAAATCCTTAAATCCCAACCAAAAGGTCTTAAACCTATTTATGAAATATTAGGGAAAACTACCTCATTTGAAGCAATTGGACCATATGCTAAATGGTCCGCAGAACTGAATATTTCCCCCTCCGAGAAGACTGGAAACATGCTTTCTCATGGTCACACAAGGCCCTACAATGTATAGTTCATGTAGAGGCTACCACCAAAGCAAGGTTACAGTGGTACTACACCCCACTTAGACTTCACAAGATGTTCCCCTCATCCTCTAGTTTATGTTGGAGGGAATGTGGGTGTGAAGGATCATTACAGCACATTCTATGGTATTGCCCACGGATAACACAATATTGGAGTGAAATCTCTAAATTAGTGGACAAATTATTTAAAACTCAAATCCCACTAACACCCCAATTAGCACTTTTGCTCTTAGGGATCCATATGATTCCACCACCGTTTCGCATTTTGTTTTGCAAAATAGTAGTAATTGCGAAACTATTCTTAACAAGAAGATGGAAATCTTCTTCTATTCCTAAAATAGAGGACACAATCCAAGAAAGTAATACCACTTACAAATATGAGGAGGCTATAGCCTTTGGTAATAACTCTATTAAAAGGTTCAGAGAGAATTGGTCACCATGGACATCAAGCTCCTATTTTTCATCTTAACATTTTCTATTTTGTTAAACAAGGATTATGACTATGGATGGTTTCCTGATGTATAATCAGATCCTTGTCTACTATAATACTCTTCTTTTCTTGTTAAAATGTATGTATAATTGTTTGGAAATTATGTATGTTTGTTAGAAATGTTGTACGGTTCTAAGTTGTACAACTGTTTTTATTTGGAAAAGTTTGTTAAAACCTAATAAATATATTGAAACAGAAAACCTCTCCTGCTCTGGGCAGTTCCTGACATGGACAGAAGTAGCAGCAGAGAGCACTGTGTCAGACTGGAAAGAATACACCGGTTCCTGCAGGGCATACAGCAGCTGATTACTACTGTAATTTGCAAATCCATATAACTTTCTGGTACCAGTTGTTTTGAAAAAAATTCCTAGAACGAGCTTGGAGAAGTGCTTTGCTGAGTCCTTCTCTCTGTCTTTCTTCAAGGGACAGATTCTGTAAAAAGTCTATGGAGCCCTTCTCTTACAGTGAGATGGGGAGAGAAGCACTCAGCAGAGCGCTTCTCCATACTTGTTCTTGACATGTCAGTTATTTGCAGGTCCGCATGGGATCCCGTCCGGAGCGTATACGATGTGTATACGCTCCGGCCAGGATCCCATAGCAGATAAGGCTATGTTCACAGGCGCATAAAGTACGGCCGTTGTTGTCATCGGCCGTACTTTTACATAGCGTGAACATAGCCTTACTGTGAAAATAATAATAATTAGTAAACCAAATTTTATGTGATTCCTCGTCAAGCACCAACACAGTACACACACACTCATCTCCCCTTTCTGTGGGTGACAGTACCAATAGTCCGGGTGGGTCACTATTCCACTCCGGACCACCGTGATAAGCACCCAAGGGACCCTGCAACAACCCGGCAGGTCACTGTCCATAGGGGAACAAGGTATAACCGGCCTTTTAAAATAAAAGCAGGTGTGCCACCATACCTGTGTACCCAACCGGCACTGGCGTAACAACATAACATCACTGGGCCCGGCTATATCTCGGCCAACCACCATAAAGCTGGCTTCACACTTCACCACCTAGCAAGTGACAGGCCGTACCGACACACCGGGGGTCAACCCAGTATACAGTAAGGTGAGGACCAGCTACTTCTTAGGGATCGCATGCACATGGCTCTTTTGGCATTTACATATAAGATGATGATGGTGTTATAAGGAATGAGACATTCTTTGGAGTTTACCTCCTCCTTTATTGGCCCTGAGAACATGATGACCTGTCATGTCTCTCCATTTAGCGGTTTTTATTTGTTTTTTAAGTAAAATCTTTATGGGGTGTTTTTTTGTGTATTTAATGAATTACAAATAAAGATACTTTCTACATTTTGATACCTTGGTGTGCCAGTGCCTTAATTACATACTTTATATATAGTTGGTTTTTGTTGTCTTCTTGTATGTTGGCTTTGTAGCCGCCGCTTTTTACCCAAAAGCTGCGCATCTTCTCCTTTGGTAGTTTAACTCTTTCTCCAAACCAGTCACAGTCCTGGGCGGTAATCGCACCTTTTGGGGCATGATTGACAGTCAGGGAACCTGCTGGGACACTGGGAAGCCGGATGACATCTTGGGGATACGCCAACACACCGGTGACCAAGCAGGTTGCCTGACTGTCAATCATTCCCCAAGAGGTGCGATTACAGCCCAGGAACTGTGACTGGTTTGGAGAAAGACACTGCCCAGATACCTAGATAAAACTAAATCACATACAATGCCAGAAAAGATAAAACAGTGACTTTGGGCGTTTTGAAAATACAGATGACCATCACAATATATGGTGGGAACTATTGCAGCTTGCTTTATTATGCTATTTTTGGGGGTTTAGAACTCAAAAAAGGTGGTGAATTGTTCCATTTAACCTCTTAAGGACATATGACGTACCCGTACGTCATATGTCCTCATTAGCACTTCAAAGCGGGGCCGCGCGGCGCCGCCGCTTTGAAGCGCCGCGGTTCCGGGTGCCGCGTGTAGCCCGGGACCGCCGCTATTAGCGGGCACGGTCTGATCGCCGTGTCCGCTAATTAGCTAATCGGAGGCAGCTGTCAAAGTTGACAGCTGCCTCCGATTACCGGAGGCAACCTTTCCCTAAGGTCTAGTGGGGGGCTTCTAGTATATGTATAAGTGTTGTTTATAGTAAAAAGCCCCCTCCCCTAATAAAAGTCTGAATCACCCCCTTTTCCCAGGTTTTAAATAAAAGTAAACAAATAAATAAATAAACATGTTTGGTATCGCCGCGTGCGTAATCGCCCGAACTATTAATTAATCACATTCCTGATCTCGCACAGTAAACGGCGTCAGCGCAAAAAAGTCCCAAAGTGCAAAATTGCGCATTTTTGGTCGCATCAAATCCAGAAAAAATGTAATAAAAAGCGATCAAAAAGTCGTATATGCGCAATCAAGGTACCGATAGAAAGAACACATCATGGCGCAAAAAATGACACCTGACACAGCCCCATAGACCAAAGGATAAAAACGCTATAAGCCTGGGAATGGAGCGATTTTAAGGAACGTATATTTGTTAACAATGGTTTGAATTTTTTATAGGCCATCAGATACAATATAAGTTATACATGTTATATATCGTTTTAATCGTAACGACTTGTGGAACATGCATAACAAGTCGGTTTTACCCCAGTGCGAATGGCGTAAAAACACAGTTCCCCCAAAGAAAAGAAATGCGGTTTTTTTTCAATTTCATCACACTTTGAATTTTTTCTGGTTTCGTAGTGTACCAAATGCAAAAATTCAGCCTGTAATTGCAAAGTACAATTAGTGACGCAAAAAATAAGGGCTCATATGGGTTTGTAGGTGGAAAAATGCAAGTGCTATGGCCTTTTAAACACAAGGAGGAAAAACCGAAAACGCAAAAACGAAAATGGGCCCCGTCCTTAAGGGGTTAAAAGGTTTATCCAAGCTCAAGAAAACACAGCTACTTTTTTTAGCAAAAACAGCGCCACCCCTGTCCTTAGGTTGTGTGTGGTATGGCAATTCAGCTTAATTCATTTGAATGGAACTGAGCTAAAAAACCTACACCCAAACTGAGGACAGGAGCAGTGCTGTTTCTATAAGAAAGCGGCCATTTTTTTCTAAGCCTGGGTAACCCCTTTAAGTGTATAAATAACAATCCTTAGTGCAAAATACCATACATGCCTATGTGTAAGTATAGAATCCCGTCTGCTCCCCTTCTTCCATCCATACCCCTTCTCTATATCCCTCTTCTCACCTCTCCTGGTTGAACCTGATGGGCCTTTTTTGATGTGTTTTTTTTTTTAACCTTACTAACTATGTGGTCTGTTGGCTCCTTACCCTTGTACTGTTAAAGGAGTGCTCCAGGCAGGGTTTTTTTATTATAATACTGCTGGGTGGGGGGATGAAAACAATGACATCCATTCACGTCCCCGCTGGAGCTCTGGAATTGGGGAGATAAGTGGACGTCATTGATTTCATCCACTCCCTCTTCGGCGATACTGAAAAAAGGCCTCCCGCCCCGGAGTACCCCTTTAGATAAGATGATGGAAGCAGGGCCGTTTTAATACATTGGTGGGCCCAGTGCACAGCCCTCAAGAGTGGGCCCCCCCTTTCCCTTTCGGCACATTGTATAATGTACTGAATTTGCCCCCACACTGTATCAAGAGCCCCAATACATACAGTAGTTACCTTATAACACTATTTCCAGGTCCCTTGTACCTCTATACAGTAGTTACACCCCTCTGTACCCCTACATAATTACACCCCTCTGTGCCTCCATAGTTTTAAGGTGTCCCTGTAGTATATAGCCCCTCATGTGCTCCTCCAGTTATATACAGCCCTCCTGTGCCCTCCCCCATTAGTATATAGCCCCCCTGTGCACTCTCCCCAGTAGTATATAGCCCCCCCTGTGCTCTCCCACAATAGTATATAGCCCCCCTGTGCTCTCCCACAATAGTATATAGCCCCCCTGTGCTCTCCCCCAATAGTATATAGCCCCCCTGTGCTCTCCAATAGTATATAGACCACTATGCTCTCCCACAAAAGTATATAGCCCCCCTGTGCTCTCCCCCAATAGTATATAGCCCCCCTGTGCTCCCTCCAATAATATATAGCCCCCTGTGCTCTCCCCAATAGTATATAGCCCCCCTGTGCTCTCCATAATATATAGCCCCCCTGTGCTCTCCCCCATAGTATATAGACCCCTGTGCTCCCCAATAGTATATAGACCTCTGTGCTCCCCAATAGTATATAGCTCCCTGTGCTCCCCAATAGTATATAGCTCCCCTGTGCTCCAGATTAGTATATAGCCCCCTGTGCTCCCCCATAGTATATAGCCCCCCTGTGCTCCCCCATAGTATATAGCTCCCCTGTGCTCCCCCATAGTATATAGCTCCCCTGTGCTCCCCAATAGTATATAGCTCCCCTGTGCTCCCCCATAGTATATAGCTCCCCTGTGCTCCCCAATAGTATATAGCTCCCCCATAGTATATAGCTCCCCTGTGCTCCCCCATAGTATATAGCTCCCCTGTCCTCCCCCATTGTATATAGCCCCCTGTGCTCCCCCATTGTATATAGCTCCCTGTGCTCCCCAGTAGTATATAGCCCCCTGTGCTCCCCTATAGTATATAGCTCCCCTGTGGTCCCCAGTAGTATATAGCCCCCTGTGCTCCCCCATAGTATATAGCTCCCCTATGGTCCCCATAGTATATAGCCCCCTGTGCCCCCCCATAGTATATAGCCCCCTGTGCTCCCCAATAGTATATAGCCCCCTGTGCTCCCCCATAGTATATAGCCCCCCTGTGCTCCCCCATAGTATATAGCTCCCCTGTGCTCCCCCATAGTATATAGCTCCCCTGTGCTCCCCAATAGTATATAGCTCCCCTGTGCTCCCCCATAGTATATAGCTCCCCTGTGCTCCCCAATAGTATATAGCTCCCCCATAGTATATAGCTCCCCTGTGCTCCCCCATAGTATATAGCTCCCCTGTGCTCCCCCATTGTATATAGCCCCCTGTGCTCCCCCATTGTATATAGCTCCCTGTGCTCCCCAGTAGTATATAGCCCCCTGTGCTCCCCTATAGTATATAGCTCCCCTGTGGTCCCCAGTAGTATATAGCCCCCTGTGCTCCCCCATAGTATATAGCTCCCCTATGGTCCCCATAGTATATAGCCCCCTGTGCCCCCCCATAGTATATAGCCCCCTGTGCTCCCCCATAGTATATAGCTCCCCTGTGCCCCCCCCATAGTATATAGCTCCCCTGTGCTCCCCAATAGTATATAGTTCCCTTGTGTTCCCCCATAGTATATAGCTCCCCTGTGTTCCCCCATAGTATATAGCCCCCTGTGCTCCCCCATTGTATATAGCTCCCAGTGGCGGATTAAATGTACCCTGGGCCCCGGGCTGTCCACCCAACCTGAGCCCCCCCCCCCAGTCGATCTGCCCACATTATGATCCGCTACTGCCCCCCCCCCCCACGCTGTGCCAAAAAAACACTGCCTGCCTCCCCTCCCTGCTGACCCCAATAAACATAATGTTTGGTCCCTTGCTGCTACCCCCAGTAAGCATTGTCCACCCCACTTCCGCTGCCCCCAATAAACATATTGCCAACTCACCCTGATGTTGCGCACCCCCCCCCCCCAAGGTCACAGCAGCACAGAGGATGTCAGGAGAGGAGGGGGCTGATCTTATAGGGGAGGTCACAGCAGCACAGAGGATGTCAGGAGAGGAGGGTGCTGATCTTATAGGGGAGGTCAAAGCAGCACAGAGGAGTTCAGGAGAGGAGGGTGCTGATCTTATAGGGGAGGTCACAGCAGCACAGAGGATGTCAGGAGAGGAGGGGGCTGATCTTATAGGCGAGGTCACAGCAGCACAGAGGGTGTCAGTAGAGGAGGCTGCTGGTCTTATAGGGGAGGTCACAGCATCACAGCAGCACAGAAGATGTCAGGAGAGGAGGGTGCTGATCTATAGGGGAGTTCCCAGCAGCACAGAGGATGTCAGGAGAGGAGGCTGCTGGTCTTATAGGGGAGGTCCCAGCAGCACAGAGGATGTCAGGAGAGGAGGGTGCTTATCCTATAGGAGATGGTCCCCCTCTTCCCCCCTTATAGATGCTACCCCTCTTTATAGATGCTCCCCCTCTTTCCCCCTTATAGATGCTCCCCCTCTTTCCCCCTTATAGATGATCCCCCTCTCTCCCCCTTTATAGATGGTCCCTCTTTTTCCCTTTATAGATGGTCCCCCTCTTTTCCCCTTTATAGATGGTCCCCCTTTTTTCCCCTTTATAGATGGTCCCCCTCTTTTCCCCTTTATAGATGGTCCCCCTTTTTTCCCCTTTATAGATGGTCCCTCTTTTCCCATTTATAGATGGTCCCTCTTTCCCCCTTTATAGATGGTCCCCCTCTTTTCCCCTTTATAGATGGTCCCCCTCTTTATAGATGGTCCCCCTCTTTTCCCCTTTATAGATGGTCCCCCTCTTTCCCCCTTTATAGATGGTCCCTCTTTTCCCCTTTATAGATGGTCCCCCTCTTTTCCCCTTTATAGATGGTCCCCCTCTTTTCCCCTTTATAGATGGTCCCCCTCTTTATAGATGGTCCCCCTCTTTCCCCCACAGAGGAGTTCAGGAGAGGAGGGTGCTGATCTTATAGGGGAGGTCACAGCAGCACAGAGGATGTCAGGAGAGGAGGGTGCTGATCTTATAGGGGAGGTCAAAGCAGCACAGAGGATGTCAGGAGAGGAGGGTGCTGATCTTATAGGGGAGGTCAAAGCAGCACAGAGGATGTCAGGAGAGGAGGGGGCTGATCTTATAGGCGAGGTCACAGCAGCACAAAGGGTGTCAGTAGAGGAGGCTGCTGGTCTTATAGGGGAGGTCACAGCAGCACAGAGGATGTCAGGAGAGGAGGATGCTGATCTATAGGGGAGTTCCCAGCAGCACAGAGGATGTCAGGAGAGGAGGCTGCTGGTCTTATAGGGGAGGTCCCAGCAGCACAGAGGATGTCAGGAGAGGAGGGTGCTGATCTATAGGGGAGGTCACAACAGCACAGAGGGTGTCAGGAGAGGAGGGTGCTGGTCTATAGGGCAGGTCACAGCACCACAGAGGATGTCAGGAGAGGAGGGGGCTGATCTTATAGGAGAGGTCACAGCAGCACAGAGGATGTCAGGAGAGGAGGGGGCTAATCCTATAGGAGATGGTCCCCCTCTTCCCCCCTTATAGATGCTCCCCCTCTTTATAGATGCTCCCCCTATTTCCCCCTTATAGATGCTCCCCCTCTTTCCCCCTTATAGATGATCCCCCTCTCTCCCCCTTTATAGATGGTCCCTCTTTTCCCCTTTATAGATGGTCCCCCTCTTTTTCCCTTTATAGATGGTCCCCCTCTTTTCCCCTTTATAGATGGTCCCCCTCTTTTCCCCTTTATAGATGGTCCCCCTCTTTTCCCCTTTATAGATGGTCCCCCTCTTCCCCCCTTTATAGATGGTCCCTCTTTTCCCCTTTATAGATGGTCCCCCTCTTTCCCCCTTTATAGATGGTCCCTCTTTTCCCCTTTATAGATGGTCCCCCTCTTTTCCCCTTTATAGATGGTCCCCCTCTTTTCCCCTTTATAGATGGTCCCCCTCTTTATAGATGGTCCCCCTCTTTTCCCCTTTATAGATGGTCCCCCTCTTTATAGATGGTCCCCCTCTTTCCCCCTTTATAGATGGTCCCTCTTTTCCCCTTTATAGATGGTCCCCCTCTTTATAGATGGTCCCCCTCTTTTCCCCTTTATAGATGGTCCCCCTCTTTATAGATGGTCCCCCTCTTCCCCCCTTTATAGATGGTCCCCCTCTTTTCCCCTTTATAGATGGTCCCCCTCTTGTCCCCTTTATAGATGGTCCCCCTCTTTATAGATGGTCCCCCTCTTTTCCCCTTTATAGATGGTCCCCCTCTTTTCCCCTTTATAGATGGTCCCCCTCTTTTTCCCTTTATAGATGGTCCCCCTCTTTCCCCCTTTATAGATGGTCCCCCTCTTTTTCCCTTTATAGATGGTCCCCCTCTTTTTTCCCCTTTATAGATGGTCCCCCTCTTTTTTCCCCTTTATAGATGGTCCCCCTCTGCTCTCCCCCTTATAGATGGTCCCCCTCTTTTTCCCCTTTATAGATGGTCCCCCTCTGCTCCCCCCCTTATAGATGGTCCCCCTCTGCTCCCCCCCCTTATAGATGGTCCCCCTCTGCTCCCCCCCCCCTTATAGATGGTCCCCCTCTGCTCCCCCCCCCCTTATAGATGGTCCCCCTCTGCTCCCCCCCCTTATAGATGGTCCCCCTCTGCTCCCCCCCCTTATAGATGGTCCCCCTCTGCTCCCCCTCCTTATAGATGGTCCCCCTCTGCTCCCCCCCCTTATAGATGGTCCCCCTCTGCCCCCCCTTATAGATGGTCCCCCTCTGCTCCCCCCCTTATAGATGGTCCCCCTCTCTCCCCCTTTATAAATGGTCCCCCTCTTTCCCCCTTTATAGATGGTCCCCCTCTTTCCCCCTTTATAGATGGTCCCCCTCTTTCCCCCCTTTATAGATGGTCCCCCTCTTTCCCCCCTTTATAGATGGTCCCCCTCTGCTCCCCCCCTTATAGATGGTCCCCCTCTGCTCCCCCCCTTATAGATGGTCCCCCTCTCTCCCCCTTTATAAATGGTCCCCCTCTTTCCCCCTTTATAGATGGTCCCCCTCTTCCCCCCTTTATAGATGGTCCCCCTCTTTCCCCCCTTTATAGATGGTCCCCCTCTTTCCCCCCTTTATAGATGGTCCCCCTCTTTCCCCCCTTTATAGATGGTCCCCCTCTTTCCCCCCTTTATAGATGGTCCCCCTCTTTCCCCCCTTTATAGATGGTCCCCCTCTTGATAGATGGTCCCCCTCATTTTTCCCCCTTATAGATGGTCCCCTCTTTTTTCCCCTCTATAGATGGTCCCCTTCTTTTTTCCCCTCTATAGATGTTCCCCCTCTTTTTTCCCCTCTATAGATGGTCCCCCTCTTTTTTCCCCTTTATAGATGCCCCCCCCCCCTTGCACAGCAGTCAGCCTGGGCCCTGACTTCCGGTGCAGAGCGTCTCTAACGTGCGCTCTTAATACCGGAAGTCAGGGCTTAGGTGGCACAGTGAGCTGTGTGATGCGCGCGCTGCCGGGGAGAGGACAAAACACCCCCGGCAGCCGCACATCAGCCGGAGGCAGCCGGGGACTCCTGTGACCGCAAGCAAAATAATGCTTGCGGTCACAAGAGTGCAGTGGCAGGCCGGGTTGCAGCGGCGTGGGCGGATTATAATGTGGGCGGCACGGCATGGGCCCCCCCGGAGCCTCGGGCCCCGGGCGGCCACCCAAACCGCCCACATTATAATCCGCCACTGATAGCTCCCTGTGCTCCCCAGTAGTATATAGCCCCCTGTGCTCCCCAATAGTATATAGCCCCCTGTGCTCCCCCACAGTATATAGCTCCCCTGTGCTCCCCCATAGTATATAGCTCCCCTGTGCTAACCAGTAGTATATAGCCCCCTGTGCTCCCTCATAGTATATAGCCCCCTGTGCTCCCCAGTAATATATAGCCCCCTGTGCTCCCCCATAGTATATAGCCCCCTGTGCTCTCCCATAGTATATAGCCCCCTATCCTCCCCCATAGTATATAGCCCCCTGTGCCCCCCCATAGTATATAGCCCCCTGTGCTCCCCAATAGTATATAGCCCCCTGTGCTCCCCAATAGTATATGTGCTCCCCCTCCCATATAATATTGAAAAGAAAAAAAACACTTTTACTCACCTAGGTCCACGCGTTCCTCTTCTCTTCCCTCTTGTGGCCGCACTTCCTGTGGTCACAAGAGGCTGCACTCCCCTTACCCTCGCGCCGACGCTCTAGTGACGTTGGGCGCTAGAGGGAGAGTGCGGCCTCTTGTGACCGCAGGAAGTGCGGCGACAAGAGTGACTGACAGGGAGGGAGCCAATGGCTCTCTCTCTGTCAGTGTCGCTGCCCTGCAGGGGGGGCCATGGAGGGGTAAGTAGATTACCCATCCATGGCGCTCCCCCCTGACAGGCTGGTGGCCGGAGCCCTGTGCGACCGCATTGGTCGCACATAGCAACGGCCGGCCTGCTCGAGGGGCCCCTTTAACCAGTGGGCCCGGTGCACGTGCACCATGTGCCCTCTGGTTAAAGCAGCCCTGGATGGAAGTGATATTATTTTACACAATACATTTCCTCAGGTTGCAGACGCGACGCTCCACCCTCATTGTCATCTAAACCTCATGTCCAGCTGTGGAGAGACAAGTCTACAACACAGGAATATCAGCCACAAAACCATCAGCTGCATCTGCTCCATGTAGTATCCGGAGTCCGGGAACCATCAGCTGCATCTGCTCCATGTAGTATCCGGAGTCCGGGAACCATCAGCAGCATCTGCTCCATGTAGTATCCGCAGTCCGGGAACCATCAGCTGCATCTGCTCCATGTAGTATCCGCAGTCCGGGAACCATCAGCTGCATCTGCTCCACGTAGTATCCGGAGTCCGGGAACCATCAGCTGCATCTGCTCCATGTAGTATCCGGAGTCCGGGAACCATCAGCTGCATCTGCTCCATGTAGTATCTGGAGTCCGGGAACCATCAGCTGCATCTGCTCCATGTAGTATCCGCAGTCCGTGAACCATCAGCTGCATCTGCTCCATGTAGTATCCGGAGTCCGGGAACCATCAGCTGCATCTGCTCCATGTAGTATCCGGAGTCCGTGAACCATCAGCAGCATCTGCTCCATGTAGTATCCGGAGTCCGGGAACCATCAGCTGCATCTGCTCCATGTAGTATCCGCAGTCCGTGAACCATCAGCTGCATCTGCTCCATGTAGTATCCGGAGTCCGGGAACCATCAGCTGCATCTGCTCCATGTAGTATCCGGAGTCCGGGAACCATCAGCTGCATCTGCTCCATGTAGTATCCGGAGTCCGTGAACCATCATCATGGCAAATAGCTGGAAAGAGAGGCAACACACTGTATCCACCTATGGACCATGTATCACTATGTTCTTCCCAGAATATGGGCGCAAATATTATCTATCAAAGACCCAAAACTGTTACATTCAGATTTATTTTGTACGTGTGAAGTAATTTTATTCTAATAAGATGTAATTATAGTTATAGATTAGTAACACAGGTCTGCAGGTTATCAGGAGAAATGTCTCTTTCACTATGGGCTGTAATATAGCAGGTACAAGCTCTCAGCCACCTGGCACTGATGGTACAGGAGCTTCAGTCTTTGGGCATTGATAATATTATGGGGGTTACCCGGCTTCGCCTCCTCATTAGACACAGTAAGTGTCATTTATCATTATAACCTGTTGGAGGCGCTCCGCAGAGGCGGATCCAGTTTTCCTTTTTCTAGGACATCACTGAGATCTGGGCTAGAAATGAACGTCCCTATTATTTGCCCTGATATAAAACTACAGATTTGTGGCTATTAGAACCAGAAGGAAAGTGCAGGAAAAAAAGGTCAAAATATCTATTAAACCTTTTCTTTATTTGTTTCTATCCCAAATAAAACTGCCATGTTCCTTATTTCCTTGCTCTTTTCTTCTTATAATTTCCATAGCCGGCACTCACAGACTGATGTATTGTAAACTTTACTCTATGTGTATTCTTTCCAATCTGACACTGTGCTCTCTGCTGCCACCTCTGTCCATGTCAGGAACTGTCCAGAGCAGGAGAGGTTTTCTATGGGGATTTGCTACTGCTCTGACAGTTCCTGACATGGACAGAGGGGGCAGCAGAGAGCACTGTATCAGACTGGAGAGAATACACCACTTTCTGCAAGGCATACAGCAGCTGATAAGTACTGGAAGAGTTCTTGAAATTTTTAAATAGAAGTAATTTACAGATCTGTTTAACTTTCTGATACCAGATTATCTAAAAACATTTTCTTCTCCAGAGTCCCCCTTTAATATGTACATCCAGGAAGCAGCAAATGTGCAATAAAGTAAAGTGGAAAAAGTGTTATTTTTAAATTACCTATCTGAGCGCCGGCCATGTTCTCTGTGTCGCCCCCTGGTGTCACCTCCTCCGCCCGGCACTGTCCGCTCCCAGAGTCGCCAGGTCGGTATTTTTTGATCTGGAGAGAGGGATCCTGAGAAGCTGAGCGCACACACACCCTGGAGAACATGAGGACTAGGATGAGTGGAGAGCGGGGGAGGAGTGCCCTGTTATCAGTGACAGCAGGAGAGAGACAGAGCACACAAACAGGAGGCACAGAGGGACGGAGCGCACACACAGGAGGCACAGAGAGAAAGAGCGCACACACAGGAGGCATAGTGAGACGGAGCGCACACACAGGAGGCAAAGAGAGACGGAGCGCACACACAGGAGGCACAGCAAGACGGAGCGCACACACAGGAGGCATAGAGAGACGGAGCGCACACACAGGAGGCACAGAGAGACGGAGCGCACACACAGGAGGCACAGAGGGACGGAGCGCACACACAGGAGGCACAGAGGGACGGAGCGCACACACAGGAGGCACAGAGGGACGGAGCGCACACACAGGAGGCACAGAGAGACAGAGCGCACACACAGGAGGCATAGTGAGATGGAGCGCACACACAGGAGGCACAGAGGGACGGAGCGCACACACAGGAGGCACAGAGAGACAGAGCGCACACACAGGAGGCATAGAGAGACGGAGCGCACACACAGGAGGCACAGAGAGACGGAGCGCTCACACAGGAAACGCAGAGAGACGGAGCGCACACACAGGAGGCGCAGAGAGACGAAGCGCACACACAGGAGGCATAGAGAGACGGAGCGCACACACAGGAGGCATAGAGAGACGCAGCGCACAGAGAGACGGCGCGCACACACAGGAGGCATAGAGAGACAGAGCGCACACACAGGAGGCACAGAGAGATGGAGCGCACACACAGGAGGCGTAGAGAGACAAAGCACACACACAGGAGGCACAGAGAGATGGAGCGCACACACAGGAGGCACAGAGAGACGGAGCGCACACACAGGAGGCGCAGAGAGACGGAGCGCACACACAGGAGGCATAGAGAGACGGAGCGCACACACAGGAGGCATAGAGAGACGGAACGCACACACAGGAGGCATACATGACCCGAGAGGAAACCAGGGGGGGACACTGCCTGGACTGCAAGTGAGGAGCTATGTGTACTGCCCCTGAACCTTTGACAGTGGCTGCGTGGTCTGCCGGGAGAGGAGGGTGCTGATCTTATAGGGGAGGTCACAGCAGCACAGAGGATGTCAGGAGAGGAGGGTGCTGATCTCATAGGGGAGGTCCCCGCAGCACAGAGGATGTCAGGCGAGGACGGTGCTGATCTTATAAGAGAGGTCACAGCAGCACAGAGGATGTCAGGAGAGGAGGGTGCTGATCTTATAGGGGAGGTGACAGGGTTCCAGCAGCACAGAGGTTGTCAGGAGATGAGGGT
Organism: Dendropsophus ebraccatus; assembly: GCF_027789765.1. Lineage (NCBI taxonomy): Eukaryota > Metazoa > Chordata > Amphibia > Anura > Hylidae > Dendropsophus > Dendropsophus ebraccatus. The sequence continues at coordinate 59,532,777 of NC_091461.1, forward strand.
GCTGATCTATTAGGGGAGGTCCCAGCAGAACAGAGGATGCCAGGAGAGGAGGGTGCTGATCTTATAGGAGAGGTCACAGCAGCACAGAGGATGTCAGGAGAGGAGGGTGTTGATCTTATAGGGGAGGTCACAGGGTCCCAGCAGCACAGAGGATGTCAGGAGAGGAGGGGTGCTGATCTTAGAGGAGAGCTCACAGCAGCACAGGGGATGTCAGGAGAGGAGGATGCTGATCTTATAGGGGAGGTCACAGCAGCACAGAGGATGTCAGGAGAGGAGGGTGCAGATTGCGGGTGCAGGGCGCTGTCAGTTTGCTTGGTGCTGTACACATTGTGCAGTGTGTGCAGCCACTCTGTGAGGAGGAAAAAGATGAGAGCGGCTGAAAGTTACTAAACTTTAGACAGTGTCTGCATGGCCTGCCGGGAGAGGAGGGTGCTGTCACTGCGTGCGGCTGCAGCCATGGCAACATGCACAGTGTGGGGCTGTCAGGACTACAAGTCTCAAGAACCCTGATGCTGAGAGTTGTTGTTATATTGGAAGGCTGCTGCTGTAACACTGCAACTCCCAGCATACCTCATTGTGCACTATAACTCCCAGCATACCTCCTTGTGCACTACAACTCCCAGCATACCTCCTTGTGCATTACAACTCCCAGCATACCTCATTCTGCACTACAACTCCCATTATACCTCATTGTGCACTACAACTCCCAGCATACCTTCTTGTGTACAACAACTATCATAGCCGCAGTCTGGGGGCCCTCCCCACAGACTGCGCCTATGACTGTTGTGCACAAGCAGGTATATTTGTATTTTTTTGAGGTATCGAACTGGTATTGAGTATCAAAATAAAAAAGCTGGTATGGTGACATCACTAGCAGGGCCTAGGCCTGTAATGCCTCTCTGTGCTTGCTCCCCCCCTCTCTGCATTTCAGTAACTGTCCAGGGCTGGATTGTGTCCTCCTTTAGCGGAAGAATATTGCGCTTGCTCCACTGCTAGCGGGGTGGTTCAGCCGCACTGGGGACCCAGGTTGGGCCCAAGTTGGATTTAATCCGCTGCTGCTTCTTGCAGGACATACAGCAGCTGATAAGTACTGGACTTTTTTTTATACAGAAATAGGTTACAAATTAGTTTAACTTATTGACACCAGATAATTTAAAAACTATTTGTTAAAGATGTGAAGCAAGGACTAAACATATTATAAATGCCATTTTTCCTATTGTCCTGGGGTCCTCAGGGTTTTCAGGGCTGCATACGCCTTGTAATGTATACTCAACCAGGGTGGATATACAGGATGCCAAGATCAAGGAAATCTGTCTGGTCCGTAGCAGGTAGAGAGCTGCATACACAAGCATGTGGACGGGTTGTACAACCGCTAGTCACAGCGCCGGCGTCAGCACCCGGCTTACCTGGGCAAGTGACGGGCCCTGTTAGCAGCTAGCAGAACGTGATGGCAGGTGTATTTTGGCAACAGCTTAACAGTCGCTTGTTAGGAAACTCACTTGTGGGACAGTTTCTTTAGTGCAGCGCTCTCTAACATGTGACTTTCCAGTTGCTGCAAAACTACAACCCCCATTGTGCACTGCTGGCAAGGTATAATGGCCGTTATAGTTTGACAGCAGCTGAAAAGTCACTGACTGGGAAAGAAAGATTTAGGAAAACTGTTTATTTAATCCAGTGTTCTCCAACAAGTGACTCACTCTCCAGTTGCTGCAAAACTACAACTTCCATCACGCACTACTGGCAGGACATGATGGGAGTCGTATTTTGGCAACAGCTGAAGAGCCAGTGGTTGGGAAACAATGATTTAGGAGGACAGTGGCCCAATTTATCTAGGGGTGCAGTGCCGGGGGGCATTGTCACAGTTCATAAGTGCAAAGGTTTTTTTGCACCAAGAGAAGAGCTAACTACAGACTGAAGGACAAGGTGCAGCTCACCTACAGATGGGGGGCACAAAGAGGGTCCTGTTACTGTTTGGGAGCTCTATGCCACCATGTATTGGGCTGTAAAAATCTGCAACATATTCTCCATGTCTGAACTCACCCTACATCATTCTGAGAGGCCATAAAAGCCTATTTCACATCTGACATTGTATAGTGGGGGACATGGCTAAGGCTAGGTTCACAATGTGTTTTATCCTATACGTTTAACGTATACATGTTATGGAAAAAACGGATGCAACTACCGATGCAATTGTGTGCCAACCGGTTGGATCCGGTTGGAACCGGTTTGAACCGGTTGGATCCAGTTTTTCCATTGACTTGTAAACAACAACAACAACAACAACCTGACAACGTGTCTGGGCATGCTCATGACATCACTACGACAAGCAGTGACATCACGTAAGGGACATAATTGGTGATGTCATCCAAGGGCCCTATAAGAGAAGGTGCAGAGCCCCAGAATCTCTGTTCTTAGGGACTCACTAGCGATCACACTTTTGGTATTACCTTGCTTTCTGCCTGTGTATACTGATAGTTATTTCTAGTGTTTTCGATTTTCGTCAATCCATGGAGAGAGAGGAGAGGATTGAGAGGGAGCTTGCCATTTTTGGCAACCTCCTGTGCTATCTGGTTCCAATCCTAGTGGGCTGTCTTTCCACCAGACAGCCACTCAGCATGATTGAACCCTTCATCAACCCGCTGAGCTGGGGCAATTCCATCAGTGACCCGCTCAGCTGGGACAATATCACCTTGGGCCTGGGGCCAAACAGCACCATCACAGACCAGACCAGCTGTAAGATTACCCCCATCCTGCAGAGGCCCAATTACACCACCAGAAACCTGCAGCGTCCAAACACCACCTTTGAAGACCTGCCCGACTGTGACCTGATGTCCATCACCAGTCATGTCCAGAGCGCAGCAACCGCCTTCACTGACCTGCTTAGCTGGCTGACTGCTGTTAGCGATGTGCTCAGCTGGACATCCACTACCAGTCGCCTGCTAAGCTGGACTTTCAGTGATAGCGCCCTGCTGACCTGGATCACAGCTGCTGTAGAGAGAGTGAGTGTGATCACCACCATCTGTGATTACATCAACTGGATCTGCAGCACCAGAGACCTCATCATCTGGACCACCACCCTCACCCGCAGCAGCTTCCTGGACATCTGGACGACCACAGCCACCTGGATCACCAACACCACCACCGGTGAGCTGACAACGTTGATTTCCACCGTCACCACCAGCGATCTGCAGAGCGCACTGAGCAGCATAAGTGAGAAGCTGGTGTGGATTGCCACAACCCTCCAGCTTCTCACTTGGCTGACCAGTCGCTGCAACAGGTGTGCTTGGCTGCTAACTGCGGGTGAGGCGTTGTCCTGGATGAACACTACAAGCAGGATGCTGATCGGCGCCCTACAGGGCATCAGACTTATTGTGCGATGTCTGTCCAGTACCGAGGAGCTGAGGAAATGCCTGGCCATCATATCCGAAGAAGTGCTAAGCGGCTTCCCCGCCACCACCACCACAGCACGCTCCGAGGGACATCCCTACCGCCGACAGCGAATCATTTGAAATGATGGGACAACATCACCAGGGGCCTGCAGTTCCATCAGAGAGCAGCCCAGCTGGAAGATTACCACCAACCTGCAGAGGCCCAATTCCACCACCACCAACCTGCAGCGTAGCAACTCCAGCACCATCAAAATGCAGAGCCCAAACAACACCATTGGAGACCTGCCCAACTGGAATATGACCACCTGTGACCTCATTTCCATCAGCAGCCATCTCCAGAGTGCAGCAACCACCTTCACTGACCTGCTTAGCTGGACATCCACCACCAGCCGCCTGCTGAGCTGAACTTTCACTAATAGTGACCTGCTGACCTGGATCACAGCTGCTGTAGAGCCAGTGAGTGTGATCACCACCGCCTGTGATTTCATCACCTGGATCTGCAGCACAAGAGATCTAATCATCTGGACCACCACCCTCACCAGCTTCCTGGAGATCTGGATGACCACAGCCACCTGGATCACCACTACTACTGCCGGTGAGCGGATCACGTGGATTTCCACCATCAGCACCAGCGATCTGCAAGCAATCACATCGAGTGAGACATTGTCCTGGACTACAACCACCAGCAGGATGCTGATCGGCTTCCTACAGAGCATCAGACTGATCCTGCGATGCTTCACCAGTACCGAGGAGCTGAGGAAATGCCTGGCCATCATCTCCAAGAAAGTGCTCAGTGGCTTCCCCGCCGCCACCACCACAGCACGCTCCGAGGGACATCCTGACCGCCGACAGCGAATAATTTAATAACTTAAATAAAGGTTTTTCTTGTTGCCAAAAATGTGTACTTTTTTATGTCACTATACATTGTAGTAAGGTGTGCAAGGGTGTAAGTGTGTAATAATGATAATGTGGGGCACTAAAAACACCATACACCACCTCTCTTACACTGTACCTGTCAGCTCTGCCCCCCCCAAAGATGGCCGCTCTGCCGTACTCACCGTTATTGTGTGAGGTGAGGAGGAAAGGGGAACTACAACCATGGTGGACGGCACACAGGAGCGCCCCCTGCTGGTCACTCTCCTTCTCCAGCTCTTCCCTCTGCCACTGGCTGTAGGAGTATACGCTGCCCAAACAAAAACACCCGGTGGGGTCTCAGTAGATTTATCCTTGTTTCCAGATAGTAACCAATCACAGCTCAGCTTTCATTTCTCACATTGCTCTGGGAACATGAAAGCTGAGTTGTGATTGGTTGCTATGGGCAACAAAGAGACTCTTACCATTAGAAAGCTTAAAGAGGTATTCCCCACAAGAGCTAAAATAATGTAATGCTCCCAAACCTAGCTGGCCTTACTCACCAAGTCCCTCTGAGTATTTTGAGCCGTCTCCCATCTTTCTAGCTGCTGCCGTTCCTGAGTTACAAGTTTTTCTAAAAGCCGATCTATATCCAAGATAGGAAACTACATTTCCCATCATGCAATGCTTATGCCTGATAATGGTGAAGTAGCAGAGCTGAGATGGCACTGACCGAGTAGCAGAGCTGCGTTGGGCGGAAGGTTTAGCAGAGCTGAGTTGGCGGTGACGGTGTAGTAGAGCTGAGTTGGGGATGACAGTGTATCAGAGCTGACTTGGCGGTGACTGTGTAGCAGAGCTGAATTGGCGGTGACGGTGTAGCAGAGCTGAGTTGGCGGTGACGGTGTAGCAGAGATGAGTTGGGGATGACTTTGTAGCAGAACAGAGATTTTGGGTGACAGTGTAGCAAAGCTGAGTTGGGAATGACGGTGTAGCAGAGCTGAGTTGGCGGTGACGGTGTAGCAGAGCTGAGTTGGCGGTGACAGTGTAGCAGAGCAGAGTTTGGGGGGACGGTGTAGCAGAGCTTAGTTGGGGGGACAGTGTAGCAGAGCTGAGATGGCACTGACCGAGTAGCAGAGCTAAGTTGGGGGGGAAGGTGTAGCAGAGCTGAGTTGGGGATGACGGTGTAGCAGAGCTGAGTTGGCGGTGACGGTGTAGCAGAGCTGAGTTGGCGGTGACGGGGTAGCAGAGCTGAGTTGGCGGTGACGGTGTAGCAAAGCTGAGTTGGCGGTAATAGTGTAGCAGAGCTGAGTTGGCGGTGATGGTGTAGCAGAGCAGAGTTTGGGGGGACGGTGTAGCAGAGCTTAGTTGGGGGGACAGTGTAGCAGAGCTGAGATGGCACTGACCGAGTAGCAGAGCTGAGTTGGGGGGGAAGGTGTAGGAGAGCTGAGTTGAGGATGACGGTGTACCAGAGCTGAGTTGGGGGTGAGGGTATAGCTAGAGCTGAGTTGGGGAGGACGGTGTAGCAGAGCTGAGTTGGGGGGATGGTGTAGCAGAGCTGAGATGGCACTGACCGAGTAGCAGAGCTGAGTTAGGGGAAAGGTGTAGCAGAGCTGAGTTGGCGGTGTAGCAGAGCTGAATTGGCAGTGACGGTGTAGCAGAGCTGAGTTGGCGGTGACAGTGTAGTAGAGCTGAGTTGGGGATGACGGTGTAGCAGAGCTGAGTTGGGGATGACGGTGTAGCAGAGCTGAGTTGGCGGTGACGGTGTAGCAAAGCTGAGTTGGGGGGACAGTGTAGCAGAGCTGAGTTGGCAGTGACGGTGTAGCAGAGCTGAGTTCGGGGGGACAGTGTAGCGGAGCTGAGTTGGCGGTGACGGTGTAGCAAAGCTGAGTTGGGGGGGACGGTGTAGCAGAGCTGAGTTGGCGGTGACGGTGTATCAGAGCTGAGTTCGGGGGGACAGTGTAGCAGAGCTGAGTTGGGGGCACGGTGTAGCAGAGCTGAGATGGCACTGACCGAGTAGTAGAGCTGAGTTGGGGGTAAGGTGTAGCAAAGCTGAGTTGGCGATGACAGTGTAGCAGAGCTGAGTTGGCGGTGACGGTGTAGCAGAGCTGAGCTGGCGGTGACAGTGTAGTAGAGCTGAGTTGGGGATGATAATGTAGCAGAGCTGAATTGGCGGTGATGGTGTAGCAGAGCTGAGTTGGTAATGATGGTGTAGCAGAGCTAAGTTGGCGGTAATGGTGTAGCAGAGCTGAGTTGGGGATGACGGTGTAGCAGAGCTGAGTTGACGGTGTAGCAGAGCTGAGTTGGGGATGACGGTGCAGCAGAGCTGAGTTGGGGGTGACGACGTAGCAAAGCTGAGTTGGGGGGATGGTGTAGCAGAGCTGAATTGGCGGTGACGCTGTAGTAGAGCTGAGTTGGGGATGACGGTGTAGCAGAGCTGAGATGGCACTGACCGAGTAGCAGAGCTGAGTTGGGGGAAAGGTGTAGGAGAGCTGAGTTGGCGGTGACGGTGTAGCAGAGCTGAGTTGGCGGTGACAGTGTAGTAGAGCTGAGTTGGGGATGACGGTGTAGCAGACTTGAGTTGACGGTGATGCTGTAGCAGAGCTGAGATGGCGGTGACGGTGTAGTCGAGCTGAGTTGGGGATGACGGTGTAGCAGAGCTGAGTTGGCGGTGATGGTGTAGCAGAGCTGAGTTAACGGTGACGGTGTAGCAGAGCTGAGTTGGGGTGACGCTGTAGCAGAGTTGAGTGGGGGGACGGTGTAGCAGAGCTGAGTAGAGCTGAGTTGGGGACGACGGTGTAGCAGAGCTGAGTTGGGGGTGACGGTGTAGCAGAGCTGAGTTTGGGGTGACGGTGTAGCAAAGCTGAGTTGGGGGGGACGGTGTATCAGAGCTGAGTTCGGGGGGACAGTGTAGCAGAGCTGAGTTGGGGGCACGGTGTAGCAGAGCTGAGATGGCACTGACCGAGTAGTAGAGCTGAGTTGGGGGTAAGGTGTAGCAAAGCTGAGTTGGCGATGACAGTGTAGCAGAGCTGAGTTGGCGGTGACGGTGTAGCAGAGCTGAGCTGGCGGTGACAGTGTAGTAGAGCTGAGTTGGGGATGATAATGTAGCAGAGCTGAATTGGCGGTGATGGTGTAGCAGAGCTGAGTTGGTAATGATGGTGTAGCAGAGCTAAGTTGGCGGTAATGGTGTAGCAGAGCTGAGTTGGGGATGACGGTGTAGCAGAGCTGAGTTGGCGGTGACGGTGTAGCAGAGCTGAGTTGGGGATGACGGTGCAGCAGAGCTGAGTTGGGGGTGACGACCTAGCAAAGCTGAGTTGGGGGGATGGTGTAGCAGAGCTGAATTGGCGTTGACGCTGTAGTAGAGCTGAGTTGGGGATGACGGTGTAGCAGAGCTGAGATGGCACTGACCGAGTAGCAGAGCTGAGTTGGGGGAAAGGTGTAGGAGAGCTGAGTTGGCGGTGACGGTGTAGCAGAGCTGAGTTGGCGGTGACAGTGTAGTAGAGCTGAGTTGGGGATGACGGTGTAGCAGAGCTGAGTTGACGGTGATGCTGTAGCAGAGCTGAGATGGCGGTGACGGTGTAGTCGAGCTGAGTTGGGGATGACAGTGTAGCAGAGCTGAGTTGGCGGTGATGGTGTAGCAGAGCTGAGTTGGCGGTGACGGTGTAGCAGAGCTGAGTTGGGGTGACGCTGTAGCAGAGTTGAGTGGGGGGACGGTGTAGCAGAGCTGAGTAGAGCTGAGTTGGGGACGACGGTGTAGCAGAGCTGAGTTGGGGGTGACGGTGTAGCAGAGCTGAGTTTGGGGTGACGGTGTAGCAAAGCTGAGTTGGGGGGGACGGTGTAGCAAAGCTGAGTTGGGGGATGACGGTGTAGCAGAGCTGAGTTTGGGGGGGACGGTGTAGCAGAGCTGAGTTGGGGGGGGCGGTGTAGCAGAGCTGAGTTGGGGGGGACGGTGTAGCAGAGCTGAGTTGGGGATGATGGTGTAGCAGAGCGGAGTTGGCGGTGACGGTGTAGCAGAGCTGAGTTGGCGGTGACGGTGTAGCAGAGCTGAGTTGGCGGTGACGGTATATCAGAGCTGAGTTGGGGGGGGACGGTGTAGCAGAGCTGAGTTGGCACTGACCGTGTAGCAGAGCTGAGTTGGGGGGAAGGTGTAGTAGAGCTGAGTTGGGGATGACGGTGTAGCAGAGCTGAGTTGGGGATGACGGTGTAGCAGAGCTGAGTTGGGGGGAACGGTACAGCAGAGCTGAGTTGGAGGGGACGGTGTAGCAGAGCTGAGTTGGGGATGACCTTGTAGCAGAGCTGAGTTGGCGGTGACGGTGTAGCAGAGCTGAGTTGGGGATGACAATGACGCAGAGCTTAATTGACGGTGACGGTGTAGCAGAGCTGAGTTGGGGATGACGGTGTAGCAGAGTTGAGGTGACGGTGTAGCAGAGGTGAGCTTGGGGGGACGGTGTAGCAGAACTGAGTTGGGGGGACGGTGTAGCAGAGCTGAGATGTCACTGACCGAGTAGCAGAGCTGAGTTGGGGGGAAGAAATAGAAGAGCGGAGTTGGCGGTGACGGTGTAGTAGAGCTGAGTTGGGGATTACAGTGTAGCAGAGCTGAGTTGGCGGTGACGGTGTAGCACAGCTGAGTTGGCACTGACCGAGTAGCAGGGTTGAGTTGGGGGTAAGGTGTAGCAGAGCTGAGTTGGCGGTGACTGTGTAGTAGAGCTGAGTTGGGGATGACGGTGTAGCAGAGCTGAGTTGGCGGTGACAGTGTAGCAGAGCTGAGTTGGGGGTGACAGTGTAGCAGAGCTGAGTTGGGGGTGACGGTGTAGGAGAGCTGAGTTGGGGGAAAGGTGTAGCAGAGCTGAGTTGGCGGTGACGGTGCAGTAGAGCTGAATTGGGGATGACGGTGTAGCAGAGCTGAGTTGGGGGTGACGGTATAGCAGAGCTGAGTTAGGGGTGACGGTATAGCAGAGCTGAGTTGGGGGGGGGGCGGTTTAGCAGAGCTGAGATGGCACTGACTGAGTAGCAGAGCTGAGATGGTGAGTGCTGCGGGTGAAGGTGGTGCCCCATGGCTGATCACGAAGGGAGGGTGCCACTTGGTGATCGTGCGTTGGTGGGGTTGGAAGGTGATTGTGGGGTCGGGTGCCGCTGGTGATAGGGAAGGCTTGCTGCGGGCGATTTTGGGGGGGGAGCTTGGTGAGTGCGGAGGCTATGCCGTGGGTGAGTGAGGGATGCCACGGGTGATGGTGGGGCGGTTGGTTGTGGGGCGGGGGGCTGTGTGCTGCGGGTGAGTGCTGGACGGTGCGCCGGGAGGCTCTGGACACAGGGGGTGAGCTCTGGGCTGGGGGTGACCGGGTGGCTGCTGTTAGTTAGCTGCGCTGATCACTGTCTCCCTCTCTAACAGCCACCCCATCAGTGTTCTCAGTCACTTCACTGTGCTGGGACTGAGGACACGTGGTGCCGACTCCGAGGGTGGGGGCCAGGAGCAGGGAGCGTGTCGGGTTGGACTGAGGTCTGATGATTCTATGCATTCCGTGGGGGTGAATGCAGCTGGATAACAGCAAAACTGTGCAGAATCCATAATAACTTTATATTGGAAAGATGAAAAGCTACGGGTGGGCAACGTATTAATGCAAAAATAATTTTGGGGGGGAATACACCTTTAACAAATAACCCCCATTCTTAGTAAAAACACAAGACAAAGGAGATTTTATACATAGCGGCACCGACCTGCAGCTGCCTCATATGTTCTGTGGCTGCAGATGGCAGCAAGTGACAAGTTCAGGTGCCGCCCCTGATTAGTGGCCACTCACCCCTCATATGTGGCGCTGTATTATAAATTGGGGGTGGTGGTGGGGCGCTGCTTAATGCTCATATGTGGCGCCATATTATATATGTAGGGAGGTCGCCCATCTATGCTCATATGCGGCACTGTATTACAAATGTATGTGTGTGTAGGGGGGGGACACCTATCAATCCTCATATACGGTGCTATATTAGGACTTGTATGTATTGTCATACCTCCTAACCGTACCGGATCCAGCGGGATAGTCCCGATTTTGGGGTGATGTCCCGGAACGGCCCCCATGTGTCCCGCTGTCCCCCACCCCGGCCCCGGCGTTCGCACCGGCAGCTGCAGTTTCAGACAGCGTCCCTTACACTGTGAGCGCTCACAGCGACACCTACTGGCCGGGAGTATGCCCCCCCCTGACTCCGCTCCCGACGCTGAGGAGGCCGAGGAGGTGATGCACAGGCTTCTGGTGCAGGCTTCCTCTTCCAGCCCCGCGGCGTCAGATGATGTGAGAAGAGTGCGGGCACCGTGGAGCTGGAAGAGGAAGCCCATAGCTGCCAACAGGTATGACCCGGTAAGCCCCGCCCCCACTGCGGTAAGCCCCACCCCCGGCTAACTAACCAGCAGAGTACACCGGGCCAGAGGAGGAGAGACGCCATGGACAACAGGAAATATGGTAAGTATAATGGGTCAGTCTCTTACCATATTTCTAGTTGTCCATGGCGTCTCCCCTCCTCTGGCCCTGTGTACTCTGCAGGTTAGTTAGCACTAGTGATGGGTAGTTCGTGAGCAGGGGCGTAGCTAATGTCTCTTGGGCCCTGATGCAAGAGGTCAACTTGGGCCCCCCCCCTTTCTCGATGCTATTGGTATATATATATCTCAAGACTGATATTATCAATAATACCAGTATACAGGAAATATTATCACCGTACATATTACCGCCATACTGTTACTAAACAAATCCTGTTTACTGAGACCCATATTACCAGTACACAAGGGGAAATATTACTGCCACACCACAACCATCACCACCATATTGTTACTGACCAAATCCAGTATACTAAATCCAATAAAACACAGTACCAGATAACAACAAATAATACCACCACATACTGACTAACACCACTGCTGCTACTGACTAATACCACCACATACTGACTAACACCACTGCTGCTACTGACTAATACCACCACATACTGACTAACACCACCACTGCTACTGAATATAATCCTCTGTACATAGACCAATATCACCTCATCCAGTCATATAGAGGTGGATGCAGCTCCACACAGGCTCTATACACCATATACATTACAGTGCAGTTATATCAAGTGACTCACAGGGGACATCTTCTCTGATCGGAGTTCTTCCCTTTTCATCTTCTTCTCCATCTGCCCTGGGCCATTATGAGAACGTCTGAGCCACGAATCCACAGAATCTGCCAGACAGACATATTAGTCTCCTCACACTGACACCATCCTCATCTCTACACTGCACATCTGTATTGGCCCCTTTACACCCTCATTTAGTAGCTAGCCCTGACACTATGTGATCCCCTTATAGTACATATCCCCCTCTGTGCATGCCCTATTGTATACACCCCCCATGTAGTCCACCTTATAGATGGCCCCCCAATGTTTCCCCCTTATAGATGCCCCCCCATGTTATCCCCCATATAGATGCCCCCCATGTTATCCCCCATAGAGATGGCCCCCCATTTTATCCCCCTTACAGATGCCCCCCATGTTGTCCCCTCCTCCTGCCCCTTCATCACCATACTACTACCCCTTTCATCCTCCTGCCCTCCATCATCATACCACTACACCCTTCATCATCCTCTTGTTCCTTCATCATCATACCACTACACCCCTCATCATCCTCTTGTTCCATCATAATCATACCACTACACCCCCATCATCTTTTGTTTCATCATCATACCACTACACCCCCCATCATCCTCTTGTTCCATCATCATCATACCACTACACCCCTCATCATCCTCTTGTTCCATCATAATCATACCACTACACCCCCATCATCTTTTGTTTCATCATCATACCTCTACACCCCCCATCATCCTCTTGTTCCATCATCATCATACCACTACACCCCCATCATCCTCTTGTTTCATCATCATACCACTACACCCCCCATCATCCTCTTGTTTCATCATACCACTACACCCCCCATCATCCTCTTGTTCCATCATCATCATACCACTACACCCCCCATCATCCTCTTGTTCCATCATCATCATCATACCACTACACCCTCCATCATCCTCTTGTTTCATCATCATACCACTACACCCCCCATCATCCTCTTGTTTCATCATACCACTACACCCCCCATCATCCTCTTGTTCCATCATCATCATACCACTACACCCTCCATCATCCTCTTGTTCCATCATCATACCACTACACCCCCCATCATCCTCTTGTTTCATCATCATACCACTACACCCCCCATCATCCTCTTGTTCCATCATCATCATACCACTACACCCCCCATCATCCTCTTGTTCCATCATCATCATACCACTACACCCCCCATCATCCTCTTGTTCCATCATCATCATCATACCACTACACCCTCCATCATCCTCTTGTTTCATCATCACACCACTACACCCCCATCATCCTCTTGTTCCATCATCATCATACCACTACACCCCCATCATCCTCTTGTTCCATCATCATACCACTACACCCCCATCATCCTCTTGTTCCATCATCATACCACTACACCCCCCCATCATCCTCTTGTTTCATCATCATACCACTACACCCCCATCATCATACCACTACACCCCTCATCATCCTCTTGTTCCATGATCATACAACTACACCCCCATCATCATACCACTACACCCCTCATCATCCTCTTGTTCCAGCATCATACAACTACACCCTCATCATCCTCTTGTTCCAGCATCATACCACTACACCCCCCATCATCCTCTTGTTTCATCATCATACCACTACACCCCCCATCATCCTCTTGTTCCATCATCATCATACCACTACACCCCCCATCATCCTCTTGTTCCATCATCATCATACCACTACACCCTCCATCATCCTCTTGTTTCATCATCACACCACTACACCCCCATCATCCTCTTGTTCCTTCATCATACCACTACACCCCCCATCATAGTTACATAGTTACATAGTTAATACGGTTGAAAAAAGACACATGTCCATCAAGTTCAACCAAGGAGGGGATGGATACAGGGAAGGGGGAGGGGTGATAGGTTCTATACATATGCATCTATATTATTTTGGTCTAAGAACTTGTCTAGCCCTGTTTTGAAGCCCTCTACTGTTTTTGCTGTGACCAGATCCTGTGGTAGACTGTTCCACAGATTCACAGTTCTCATGGTAAAGAAGGCTTGTCGCCTCCTGGAGATTGAACCTTTTTTTCTCCAGGCGGAGGCAGTGCCCTCTTGTCCTTTGAGGGGGTTTTACCTGGAACATCTTTTCACCATATTTCTTGTAGGGGCCATTTATATATTTAAATAAGTTAATCATATCTCCCCTTAAACGTCTCTTCTCCAGACTAAACAAATGTAATTCTTTTAATCTCTCCTCATAACTAAGATGCTCCATTCCCCTTATTAGTTTAGTTGCCCGTCTTTGTACCCTCTCCAGCTCTAGAACATCCTTTTTATGAATCGGGTTCCAAAACTGGACGGCATACTCCAGATGAGGCCGCACCAAAGCTTTATAAAGCGGTAATATTATATCCCTGTCCCGAGAGTCCATGCCTGTTTTAATGCATGACAATATCCTACTGGCCTTAGAAGCAGCTGACTGACATTGTGTACTGTTCTGTAGTCTATTATCTACAAGTACACCCAGATCCTTCTCCATCAGCGACTCTCCCAGAGTAACTCCCCCCAGGACATATGATGCATGTGGGTTATTAGTACCCAGGTGCATAACTTTACATTTATCCACATTGAACCTCATTTGCCAAGTGGACGCCCAAATACTCAGTGTGTCTAAGTCATCCTGTAACATCTGCACATCCTCCATAGACTGTACTGTACTACAAAGCTTGGTGTCATCTGCAAAGATAGAAACATTGCTGTTAATTCCATTCTCAATATCATTAATAAACAAGTTAAACAGAAGAGGGCCCAGTACTGACCCTTGGGGTACACCACTTATTACCGGGGACCATTCGGAGTAGGAATCATTGACCACCACTCTCTGGGTACGATTATTAAGCCAGTTTTCAATCCAGTTACACATTAAATTTTCCAAACCAATAGACTTTAACCATCAGACGTCCATGAGGAACTGTGTCAAACGCTTTTGCAAAATCCAGGTACACTATATCCACAGCCGCGCCGCAATCCAGGCTTCTACTTACCACTTCATAGAAACATATTAGGTTGGTTTGACAGCTTCTGTCCTTAGTAAAACCATGCTGGTTATCACTTATAATACTATTAGCCACTACATATTCCTGGATGTAGTCCCTTATAAGCCCCTCAAATAGTTTCCCCACAATGGACGTTAAAGGGAACCTGTCACCCCCCGTACCGGGGTGACAGGCTGCCGACCCCCCGTTAGAGACCCCTATACTTACCTCATCCCGCCGGGTCCCGCTTCTGGATTCGGTCGGGTCCCGGAGATCTCAGCCGCTGCAGCCCGGCGCGCGCGCTGAGAGATGAGTCCAACACCCATAGAGAATGACAGGAGAGTCCAGCGCTCCGTCATTCTCTATGAGCGTTGGACTCACCTCCCAGCGCGCGCGCCGGGCTACAGCGGCTGAGATCTCCGGGACCCGACCGAATCCAGAAGCGGGACCCGGCGGGATGAGGTAAGTATAGGGGTCTCTAACGGGGGGTCGGGAGCCTGTCACCCCGGCACGGGGGGTGACAGGTTCCCTTTAAGCTTACGGGTCTATAGTTACCTGGGGAAGTTCGAGAGCCCTTTTTGAAGATCGGCATTACATTTGCCTTACGCCAGTCCCTCGGCACAATACCAGTAAGCAAAGAATCACGGAATATTTCATACAAGGGTAGTGAAATTACAGAACTGAGTTCCCTAAGAACTCTGGGGTGCAATCCATCAGGCCCTGGAGCTTTGGTTACATTGAGTTTGTTTAATTTATCTTGGACCATATCTATAGTAAACCAGTTCAGTACATTACATGTGTTAGCAGCACTGGCCCCACCCACCTCAGTACTGGCCCCACCCACCACAGCTCCATCCTCTTTTGTATATACAGAACTGAAGAACCCATTAAGTAACTCGGCTTTCTCCTGATCCCCAGTTATTAATTCCCCGTCGCCATTATTTAGGGGTCCTACATGCTCTGACCTTGGTTTTTTTGCATTAATATATTTGAAGAATTTTTTGGGGTTTCTTTTGCTGTCTATGGCTACCTGCCTTTCATTGTGAATTTTTGCTGCTTTTATTACATTTTTACAGGTTTTGTTGACTTCTTTGTAATGTTTAAATGCTACAGCTGACCCCTCTGATTTATATTTTTTGAATGCCCCTTTTTTCTCATTTATAGCCCTTCTAACCTCGGTTGTAAGCCATGTGGGATTGGATTTTAACCGTTTATATTTGTTACCCATAGGAATATATTTGGCAGTACAGTTATTTAATGTGGATTTGAAGATTTCCCATTTATTAGCTGTATCCGTATGTGACAGCAGCCGCTCCCAGTCTATGCCCTGAAGTTCAGCCCTTAACCCAGGAAAATTGGCCCTTTTAAAATTAAGAGTTTTTGCCCTCCCAACATGTTTTTCTTTTCTACACTTTAAGCTAAAAGTCACTATATTGTGGTCACTATTCCCCAGGTGTTCATGGACAGTGACATCCCCAACCAGCTCAGCGTTGTTAGAAATAACCAGATCCAACAAGGCATCACTTCTAGTTGGCTCCTCCACAAACTGGCCCAGAAAATTATCCTGCAGGAGGTTAAGAAATTCCCTCCCCTTTGTGGTTTTAGCTGAACCGTGACCCCAATCTATATCTGGGTAGTTGAGGTCCCCCATTATCACTATTGTTCCCTCCCGGGCAGCCCGCTCTATTTGTCTATTCAACTGACCATCTATCCCCTCAGTAATGTTGGGGGGTCTATAGATTACACCAAGAATAATTTTTTCACTCTTTACCTCCTTCTGTAGTTCTACCCATAATGCTTCCACATCATCACAGTCATCGCCCACTATTGCATCTTTTACACTCACTTTAATATCATTTCTGACATACAGACATACTCCTCCTCCCCTTCTGCCCACCCGGTCCCTTCTGAACAACGCAAATCCCTGAATATTGACAGCCCAGTCATGTGAGGAGTCCAGCCATGTCTCAGTCACACCAACCACATCAATGGACTCCTCCAGAACCAAGGCCTCCAGCTCCCCCATCTTGCTGGCTAGACTTCTGGCATTAGTAACCATACACTTTATATTACCATCGAGTTTAACCGCTTCATTATAAGAAATGGGATTTATTACTGTGCTGTGGCTACAATCATCCTCACTGTTCATCCGCAACATATGGATCTCCCTATGCACTGCTCTTATCCTCCCCCCACAGGACCCTTCTCCTCCCTCCTCATTGTTCTGTCCCCTCTCTAACCTATCTGCCACTACATTACACACTACATTGTCCTCCCTCCACATCCCTAGTTTAAAAACCCCTCCACCCCTTCTAGGATTCTCTCACCCAGCACAGCGGACCCCCTTCCATTAAGGTGCAAATTATCTGCGGAAAACAGATTGTACCCCAATGAAAAGTCAGCCCAGTGCTCTAAAAACCCAAACCCTTCTCCTCTACACCATGACTTGAGCCATGCATTTAACTCCCTAAGCTCCCGCTGTCTTTCCTGCGATGCGCATGGCACAGGCAGTATTCCAGAGAATACCACCTTGGAGGTCCTTCCCTTCAACTTAGCACCTAGTTCTCTAAAATTATTTTTAATAGACCTCCACCTACCTTGTATCCTGTCATTGGTTCCCACATGGACCACGACAGCTGGGTCATCCCCAGCCCCCCCAAGTAATTTATCCACCCTTTCCACCACATGCCGAACCCTGGCACCAGGGAGACAGCAAACCATTCGGTTGAGGCGGTCTTGGCGACAAATTATACTATCCGTCTTCCTGATTATAGAATCCCCTACAACCACTAGCTGTCTAGGCCTACCTACAATACCATCCCGCCCACTACTAGTTGGACTGTTCCCCCGGCTGTTAGGGAGAACAGGTTCCACTAGAGCTGCCATTTCTGACACGGATGCCCTTGCATCATCACCTAACTTGGCAATTTTGCTTGGGCATATAGTAGGAGAAGTGGCCTTCCTTTTCTTGGATCCCTTACTGGTCCCTCTAACTACATTAACCCAGCTACTTACTTGGGCCTCCTGATCTATATCACCACCCTCCATCTCTAACCCACTAACTTCCTGCTCAGTGAGCATCCTCTTGTTCCTTCCTCATACCACTACAACCCCATCATCCTCTTGTTCCTTCATCAAACCACTACACCCCCCATCATCCTCTTGTTCCTTCATCATACCACTACACCCCCCATCATCCTCTTGTTCCTTCACCATACCACTACACCCCCCATCATCCTCTTGTTCCTTCATCATACCACTACACCCCCCATCATCCTCTTGTTCCTTCATCATACCACTACACCCCCCATCATCCTCTTGTTCCATCATCATCCTCATACCACTATACCCCCCATCATCCTATTGTTCCATCATCATCATCATAGCACTATACCCCCCATCATCCTCTTGTTCCATCATCATCATCATCATACCACTACACCCCTCATCATCCTCTTGTTCCATCATCATCATACCACTACACTCCCATCATCCTCTTGTTCCATCCTCATACCACTACACCCCCATCATGTCCTTTAAAACAAAAAAATCTTTACTCACCTGAATGGTTCCTCTAGTCTTCTAGTCACGCGCGCTGGCGGGCTTCTCGCGGCGGGGGCGGGGCTTCCCGCGGAGGGGGCGGAGCTTCGCGGGACCTGTCTTTTTGTCTACCTGATGCTCCCAGCCCCGCACGTCAGCCGCCCCCGTCCCAGCCTCCTCTTGTGATCGCAGGCAAAACATTGCTTGCGGTCACAAGAGGGAGTGGGAGGGGAGCAGTGCAGTGGCAAGGGGGGGGCCTCGCGGGCCCCCCCTTGGTAGTGGCCCGGTCGCGGCGGCGACCGCCGCGACCGTAGTAGCTACGCCACTGCAAGCAGCTTCGGGGACACAGCAAGGTGGCATGGGGGGCCCAGTCGGGCCCCCCTGGCTGGCGGGCCGGGTCGCAACTGCGACCGTTGCGACCCCTGTAGCTACGCCACTGTTCGTGAGTGATTAGTTCAAAATGAACTAATCTTCAGAGTGAACTAGTTCATCTAGTTCACCATCCTGACAGAGATTAGTTCATTATGAACTAAACAGAAAGTGGGAGGAGCCAGTGATCCCTCATCCAGCTCCAGGAAACAAGCTCCCTGCTCTCACACTTGCTCTATAGCTCCTGAAGCTGTAAAATAAGGTAGTAAAACACTATACCGCACACATCACATACAAATATAATAGTAATAATATTAATAACATTGAAATTGCACAGTAGACAGACACAGCCCATGTGTGTGTAAGAGAGAGAGAGAGAGAGAGAGAGAGAGAGAGAGAAAGAAAGAGAGAGAGAGAGAGAGAGTTAGTTTCTATATGTGGTTCATGTCCCTCACCAGTCTTTGGGATTAGATCAGCCTCCTGGAGCCTAGAAGATCAGTCTTGCTAAAATCTTTACCCCCTGGCTCCTGTTCTGTACTACAAAATGGTGGCTGCTGATCTGCTTCTCAGCTCCCTAATACACATTCATTATGAGTCAGTCCTCTACACTACCACAGGGGGCAGTGCTGGGCTCAGTGATATGCATCACATTGAACTAGACCTGATTCCTGATTCACTCTCTAACCATTTCGTTCAGCAGTTCATCTAGTTCATTTAGTTCACAGGTCCCATGATGCCTCTCTCTATCAGCTCCTCATAGGATATGGCTGGAGAATCAGCAGGCTGTTTTAGAGAAAGATTTTTTTGCCCCCATAGCAACCAATCACAGCTCAGCTTTCTGATATTGCTCTGACAAGTGAGAGAACTGGAGAATGATGAAAGTTAAACATTTTTTTAAAAAAGTAAGCTTTCCAGTACTTATCAGTTGCTGTATGCCCTACATGAAGTCATGTAATCTTCCCAGTCTGACACAGAGCTCCTTGCAACATGACATTCTGTAGGGCATACAGCAGCTGATAAGTACTGGGAGGCTTGAATATTTAAAAAAGAAAAAAAAGGAAATTACTAACTTGAATAAATAACTTTTGAATTTATTTTCTCCAGAGTACCCCTTTAACAAAAGTTTGTTATATAATGATCAGATGTATTAACTATATCTGATCATTTTAACAAGACTATAACTCCTCCTAGGAGCCAGAGCTTCTGTGTAATGAACTAGAACTGTTCAATATCTTCTCAGCAGAATCCAGAGAAATACTGAACTAAATGAACTCATCTTTTGAACTATTCTTTTCAGTGAACTAGTTCATAGTGAACTAATCACCAAAACGAACTAGATTTCCCATCACTAGTTAGCGCTGCGGTGGGCGCCGGGGGCGGGGCTTACCGCGATGGGGGCGGGGCTTACCGGTTCATACTGTTTGCAACTACGGAAGCCTGCACCAGAAGCTCCACGAGATTGAGTACTAAGGGGCATACTAAGGGGGTACTAAGGGGCATACTAAGAGGGGTACTAAGGGGCATACTAAGGGACATACTAAGGGGCATTCTAAGAAGGTACTAAGGGACATACTAAGAAGGTACTAAGGGGCATACTAAGGGACATACTAAGGGGCATTCTAAGAAGGTACTAAGGGGCATACTAAGAAGGTACTAAGGGGCATACTAAGGGGGTACTAAGGGGCATACTAAGGGGGTACTAAGGGCAGTGGCGTCGCTAGGCAGTTTTATTCGGGGCTCATGCCCCGAATAAAATGCCTGCTGCCCCGGATCTCTTCTGCCCCGCTCTTGCGAGCCAGATGCGGCTCTTTTGATGGCTGCATCTGGCTCGCAGATTGCAGCTGCTGCTGTCCTCCTTACCTACTGGCCGCCCGCAGCGCCCGGACACGCTCCTCCATCCAATCAGCGGAAACCGGGAGTGTGGGGCCGCTACGGTGGGCCGTGGTGCACGCATCCAATTAACGCGTGCGCCACGGCCCACCGCAGCGGCCCCACGCTCCCGCTCTGAGCTGATTGAGTTGTAGGAGCACCTCCGGCCGCTGCGGTAGGTGAGGCGGACAGCAGCAGCCGCGATCTAGAAGGAGTTGAGCAGGCACGGGGGGAGAGAAACGGGCGAGAAGCACAGGGGGAAAGAAGCAAGGGGGGAGAGAAACGGGAGAAAAGCATGGGGGAGAGAAAGAGGGGAGAAAAGCATGGGGGAGAGAAAGAGGGGAGAAAAGCATGGGGGAGAGAAAGAGGGAGAAAAGCATGGGGGAGAGAAACAGGGGAGAAAAGCATGGGGGAGAGAAAGGGGAGAAAAGCATGGGGGAGAGAAAGAGGGGAGAAAAGCATGGGGGAGAGAAAGAGGGGAGAAAAGCATGGGGGAGAGAAAGAGGGGAGAAAAGCATGGGGGAGAGAAAGGGGAGAAAAGCATGGGGGAGAGAAAGAGGGGAGAAAAGCATGGGGAAGAGAAAGGGGAGAAAAGCATGGGGGAGAGAAAGAGGGGAGAAAAGCATGGGGGAGAGAAAGAGGGGAGAAAAGCATAGGGGAGAGAGACAGAGGAGAAAAGCATAGGGGAGAAAAGCATGGAGGAGAGAAAGAGGAGAGAAAAGCATGGAGGAGAGAAACAGGGGAGAAAAGCATGGAGGAGAAAAGCATGGGGGAGAGAAAGAGGGGAGAAAAGCATGGGGGAGAGAAACAGGGGAGAAAAGCATGGGGGAGAGAAACAGGGGAGAAAAGCATGGGGGAGAGAAACAGGGGAGAAAGCATGGAGGAGAGAAACAGGGGAGAAAGCATGGGGGAGAGAAACAGGGGAGAAAAGCATGGGGGAGAGAAATGGGAGAAAAGCATGGGGGAGAGAAAGAGTGGAGAAAGTATGGAGGAGAGAAACAGGGGAGAAAGCATGGGGGAGAGAAACAGGGGAGAAAAGCATGGGGGAGAGAAACAGGGGAGAAAGCATGGGGGAGAGAAACAGGGGAGAAAAGCATGGAGGAGAGAAAGAGGGGAGAAAAGCATGGGGGAGAGAAACAAGGGGGAAAAGCATGGGGGAGAGAAACAGGGGAGAAAGCATGGGGGAGAGAAACAGGGGAGAAAAGCATGGAGGAGAGAAACAGGGGAGAAAAGCATGGGGGAGAGAAACGGGAGAAAAGCATGGAGGAGAGAAATAGGAGAAAAGCATGGGGGAGAGAAAGAGGGGAGAAAAGCATGGGGGAGAGAAACAGGGGAAGAGAAAGAGGGGAGAAAAGCATGGAGGAGAGAAACAGGGGAGAAAAGCATGGGGGAGAGAAACAGGGGAGAAAAGCATGGGGGAGAGAAACAGGGGAGAAAAGCATGGGGGAGAGAAAGAGGGGAGAAAAGCATGGGGGAGAGAAAGAGGGGAGAAAAGCATGGGGGAGAGAAACAGGGGAGAAAGCATGGTAGAGAGAAAAATGGGGGAGAGAAACAGGGGAGATAAGCATGGGGGAGAGAAACAGGGGAGATAAGCATGGGGGAGAGAAACAGGGGAGATAAGCATGGGGGAGAGAAAAATGGGGGAGAGAAACAGGGGAGAAAAGCATGGGGGAGATAAACAGGGGAGAAAAGCATGGGGGAGAGAAATGGGAGAAAAGCATGGGGGAGAGAAAGGGGAGAAAAGCATGGGGGAGAGAAACTCAGAGGGCCCGGGCCCCGGATGTTTTAGGACCCTAGCAACGCCCCTGACTAAGGGACATACTAAGGGGGGTACTAAGGGGCATACTAAGAAGGTACTAAGGGGCATACTAAGGGGGGTACTAAGGGACATACTAAGAAGGTACAAAGGGGCATACTAAGGGGGGTACTAAGGGGCATACTAAGAAGGTACTAAGGGGCATACTAAGAAGGTACTAAGGGGCATACTAAGAAGGTACTAAGGGGCATACTAAGGGGGGTACTAAGGGACATACTAAGAAGGTACTAAGGGGCATACTAAGGGGGTACTAAGGGACATACTAAGAAGGTACTAAGGGACATACTAAGGGGGTACTAAGGGGCATACTAAGAAGGTACTAAGGGGCATACTAAGGGGGTACTAAGGGACATACTAAGAAGGTACTAAGGGACATACTAAGTGGGTACTAAGGGGAATACTAAGAAGGTACTAAGGGACATACTAAGGGGGTACTAAGGGGCATACTAAGGGATATACTAAGAAGTTACTAAGGGGCATACTAAGGGACATACTAAGGGGCGTTCTAAGAAGGTACTAAGGGACATACTAAGGGGGTACTAAGGGGGATATTAAGAAGGTACTAAGGGGCATACTAAGGGGGTACTAAGGGACATACTAAGAAGCTTCTAAGGGGCATACTAAGGGACATACTAAGGGGCATACTAAGAAGGTACTAAGGGGCATACTAAGGGGATACTAAGGGGCATACTAAGAAGGTACTAAGGGGCATACTAAGGGGGTACTAAGGGGCATACTAAGGGGGTACTAAGGGGCATACTAAGGGGGTACTAAGGGGCATACTAAGGGGGTACTAAGGGGCATACTAAGGAGCTTACTAAGGGGGTAGTAAGGGGCATACTAAGGGGTACTAAGGGGCATACTAAGGGGCATACTATGGGGCATACTAAGGGGCGTACTAAGGGGCATACTAAGGGGGTACTAAGAAGGTACTAAGAGGCATACTAAGGGGGTACTAAGGGGCATACTAAGTGGCATACTAAGGGGGTACAATGGGGCATACTAAAGGGGTACTAAGGGGGTAGTAAGGGGCATACTAAGGGGCATACTAAAGGGCATACTAAGGGGCATCCTAATTGGGTACTAAGGGGCATACTAAGGGGGTAGTAAGGGGCATGCTAAGGGGGAACTTAAGGGCATACTAAGGGGGTACTAAGGGGCATACCAAGGGGCATACTAAGGGGCATACTAAGGGGCTTACTAAGGGGCATACTAAGGGGGTACTAAGGGGCATACTAAGGGTACTAAAGGGCATACTAAGGGGGTACTAAGAAGGTAAAAAGGGGGGTACTACAGGGCATACTGGGGGGGTACTAAGAGGATACTAAGAGGCATACTAAGGGCGTACTAAGGGGCATACTAAAGGGATACTAAGAGGCATGCAACATAGGGGCATGCTATATACCATGTGGGGGCTAAAAAGGAGGGGTTATATTATGTGGGGGCTATACTATGTGCTTTTTGGGGGCTCCTGCACAGGATTGGGTCCTATACTATATAGGGGCTGCTACGGGGGAGGGCTATACTCTATGGGGACTGCTGCACAGGGGGAGGGAAAAGTTGGCAAGAAACACAAAATAGAAGCAGAGAAGACGTCCCCTGTGAGTCACCGAATACCGGCAATACAATCACCTGTAAGGTCTGCAGGTGCACAGCCTCATCTACCGCTATATGGTGACTGCTGAGGGAGAGTACTGCTCTGTGCACAGCCTCATCTACCGCTATATGGTGACTGCTGAGGGAGAGTACTGCTCTGTGCACAGCCTCATCTACCGCTATATGGTGACTGCTGAGGGAGAGTACTGCTCTGTGTATACTGGATGTTATGTAGTAATGGTATAAGGGGGGGGTGGCGTCTCGGATCAATGCTCAATTGTGGCGCCATATAAATGTGTGGGGGGGGGAGCCTATTAACGTTCATACGTGGCGCCACATTACAAACATAGGGTGGTGCCTATCACATATGTGGCGCTATATTGTAAGTGTGTGTGTATAAAATGCTTTCCCCATACATTGTACAGGATAGGGACACTTTAGGGTCTATCCTGTTCCTATAATACCTAGAGACCGCAGGGCAGCAACCACTCCTCCTGATCTTTTGCAGCTATGCACTTTTAAGGCCGGGTTTACACAGCGTATGACACCGGCCGTGTCACATAACGGCTGGTGTCAGTGAACTTTAGCCCGGCCGGTACTGCTGTACTGCTCAGACGCAGGGCCGGTTTTAGACTAAATGTGGCCCTGGGCAAAGTTGAAGGTGGGGCCCTAAATGCTTAAATATTGTAGCAGCAATTTAATTTTTACACTTTTGTTGGTGATACCTGCTGCTCGTGGTGGGTTCGGCCATCAGTGTAAGGAGTATGAGGCTCTCTGGACAGTCCTCTGACAGATGATATCAGTGGGCATAGGGGGTTAGGCTTGATGGAAAATCAATGCCCAACCTCTTTGTTCTCAGAGAGACAAGCCGCCATCAGATCTATGTGGCTATGGCTTACCCCTCCCATAGAGAACACAGGAAAACTCAGCTGTGCCGAACATTCCTGTGTATTAGGAAGACAGGGCCAGATGATATATATATATATCATTAGTGATGTGTGTGCAGCTCTTGCTGTATATAGTGAACAATAAAGATATATACTACGTGATCACGTCCTCAGACCTTGTCTGTGGGATCCCCCAGTCCCAGCTCTCACTTCTGGTCCTCTCTCTGAAGTTATAGGCCGTTCAGCCAGTCACTGGCCGTAACAAACAGACAAGGTCTGAGGACACCGGAGAATGTGATCAGGTAAGTAACAGCTTTATTATGTTATACGCACAGCAGCCAATGATTTTTACACTTGCCAAAAGACAATGATCATTTGATTACTGTTGTCTCTATATACACAGAGCGATATCGGCCAGATTCGGACAATTTTCGTTCCGTGTATTATGGCCCTTAGTCAATTCAGAAGGTTACATGCCAGGACCGCCACTACATGTCAGGACTGCTGCTACATGCCAGGACCGCCGCTACATGCCAGGACTGCTGCTACATGCCAGGACTGCCGCTACATGTCAGGACTGCTGCTACATGCCAGGACCGCCGCTACATGCCAGGACTGCCGCTACATGTCAGGACTGCCACTACATGCCGGGACTGCCTCTACATGTCAGGACTGCTGCTACATGCCAGAACCGCCGCTCCGTGGGTGGGAGGAAAGAGGGGGGACATGGCAGGACTGCTGCTACATGCCAGGACCGCCGCTACATGGCAGGACTGCTGCTACATGCTAGGACCGCCGCTACATGCCAGGACTGCCGCTACATGCCAGGATCGCCGCTACATGCCAGGACTAACGCTACATGCCAGGACTAACGCTACATGCCAGGACTTATGCTACATGCCAGGACCGCCGCTACATGTCAGGACTGCTGCTACATGCCAGGACTCTCACTAGTGGTGTAAACACAAAAACTATTTATACTCACCTGAGTGCAGCGTCTTCTCTAAATGTGTAGATAGATAGATAGGAGATAGATAGATAGATAGATAGATAGATAGATAGATAGATAGAGAGTAGAAAACAAGCCGCACATCCAATTCCAATGTGGCGGGTGCTCAGGGAATAGAGAAAGATAGCGAGAGGCTATCGAAACGTTGCATCTGTTTGTTCACCATTTTTTTGGAATAAACTACACATTTTCTACTACCTGAGCTGGTGTGCTGTGGACTCTCCATCTTCTAGATAGATAGATAGATAGATAGATACATCGATAATATTTGAATGTTTTTATCATTTGCAGATTTCGGCTGTCCTCAGTATCCCATTCTGGTTTCTACAAAGATTTGGCAAAAAGATGGCAGCTTTTGGAATCTCTGTAAGTATTACTGCAGAACATGGCGCTCAGCGGCGTAGCTAATGTCTCCTGGGCCCTGGTGCGAGAGGTCAACTTGGGCCCCCCCCCTCCTCCTCCTTTCACGACCAAGTGATGCTATTGGTGTGTATTATATATATATATATATATATATATATATATATATATATATATATAAACACCAAGACAGATATTACCAAGAACACCAGCATATTGGAAGAGAAAGTATTATCACCGTAAATATTACCGCCATACTGTTACCGACCAAATCCTGTATACTGAGACTAATATTACCAGTAATACCAGTATATAGGAAGGAAACATTACTGCCACACCACAACCACTACCATCACCACCATATTGTTACTGACCAAATCCAGTATACTAAATCACCTCATCCAGTCATATAGAGGTGGATGCAGCTGTACACAGGCTCTATACACCATATACATTACAGTGCAGTTATATCAGGTGACTCACAGGAGACGTCTTTTCTGATCGGAGTTCTTTCCTTTTCATCTTCTCCATCCGTCCTGGGCCATTATGAGAACTTCTCCGAGCCACGAATCCACAGAATCTGCCAGACAGACATATTAGTCTCCTCACACTGGCACCATCCTCATCTCTATACACGCTGCACATCTGTATTGTCCCCTTTACACCCTCATTTAGTGGGTAGCCCTGACTCTATGTGACCCCCTAATAATATATGCCCCCCTCTGTGTATCCCCTCTCCCCCCATGTTGCCCTCCTTATAGATGGCCTCCTCTCCCCCACCCTCCCTTATAGATGGCCTCCTCTCCCTCCTCCATATAGATGGCCCCCTCTACCCCCTCCCTTATAGATGGCCTCCTCTCCCCCCTCCTTATAGATGGCCCCCTCTCTCCTCACCCTCCCTTATAGATGCCCCCCTCTCTTCCACCCTCCCTTATAGATGGCCCCCTCTCCCCCACCCTCCCTTATAGATGGCCCCCTCTCCCCCCCCTCCCTTATAGATGGTCCCCCCCCTTATAGATGGCCCCCTTCCCCCCCTCCCTTATAGATGGTCCCCTTCCCCCCTCCCTTATAGATGGTCCCCCCCCTTATAGATGGTCCCCCCCCTTATAGATGGCCCCCTTCCCCCCCTCCCTTATAGATGGCCCCCTCTCCCCCCACCCTCCCTTATAGATGGTCCCCTTTCCCCCCACCCTCCCTTATAGATGGCCCTCTCCCCCCACCCTCCCTTATAGATGTTCCCCTTTCCCCCCTTCCTTATAGATGGTCCCCTCCCCCCCCCTTATAGATGGTCCCCTTCCCCCCCTCCCTTATAGATGGTCCCTCTTCCCCCCTTCATAGATACCCCCCTCTTTCCCCCCACCTTCATAGATGCCCCCCTCTTTCCCCCCACCCTCATAGATGCCCCCCTCTTTCCCCCCACCCTCATAGATGCCCCCACTTTCCCCCCACCCTCATAGATGGTCCCCTTTCCCCCCACCCTCATAGATGCCCCCCTCTTTCCCCCCACCATCATAGATGCACCCCTCTTTCCCCCCACCCTCATAGATGCCCCCCTCTTTTCCCCCACCCTCATAGATGCCCCCCTCTTCCCCCCACCCTCATAGATGCCCCCCTCTTCCCCCCACCCTGCAGGCTGATAAAAAAAACAAAACAAAACTTAACTCATCTGACAACGCGCTCCCACATTGATCCTCACTCCTCCTGGTCTGTCCCCGGCTGCTGCGCGGCTGCCGGGGGTGTCACGTCCTATCCCCGGCAGCGCGCGCATCCCAGAGCTCCCTGCGCGCCGGAACCAGAAGTCAGGGCCCAAGGCGCGCAGGGAGCTCTGGGATGCGCGCGCTGCCCCGGATGAGACGCGACACCCCCGGCAGCCGCGCAGCAGCCGGGGGAAGACGGAGCCGGACATACATTTCAACAAGAAAAAAAGAGTATTATAGTAGACAAGGATCTGATTATACATCAGGAAACCATCCATAGTCATAATCCTTGTTTAACAAAATAGAAAATGTTAAGATGAAAAATAGGAGCTTGATGTCCATGGTGACCAATTCTCTCTGAACCTTTTAATAGAGTTATTACCAAAGGCTATAGCCTCCTCATATTTGTAAGTGGTATTAATTTCTTGGATTGTGTCCTCTATTTTAGGAATTGCGAAACTCATCCCAGAGCTCCCTGCGCGCCGGAACCGGAAGTCGGATGCGCGCGCTGCCCCGGATGAGACGCGACACCCCCGGCAGCCGCGCAGCAGCCGGGGGAAGACGGAGCCGGACTCTTGTGACCGCAAGCAATCACAAGAGTGATTGATCGGGAGGGCCTCGCGGGCCCCCCTTCGTGGCGGGCCCGGTCGCGGCGGCGATCGCCGCGACCGCGGTGGCTGCGCCACTGATGGCGCTGTATAAGCGTGTAAGTTCTAATAAAAAACACATGCTGGGTACAAAAAGCCACACGACTAACATGTAAATGATCTAGTACTTACCATTCTAAGAGTAATTAAAGAGTTTGTCTCCCCTAACCACGTCCATATACTCTATCAGGCATCATACACAGGATGTCACGCTGACACTAACTTCTATGGGCAGGAATGTAGAGCCGATAAGTAATTGTGGTACTCGACCAGTGACGTGCTGTGATGTTACTGGTGACGCCACTTCTGTGGTGTGTTGTACACCTCAGCCAGCGATAGTAATGTTGTGATGCCAGTGATAGTCCAGCACACAGGTGCGATGTTGGTACCTGCTTTAGTGTTGTGGCTGGCTGTACTTCCCCCAAATGGTCGGTGACCTGCCAGGCTGTGATGGGTCCCTTGGGCTCTTGTCACGGCAGTCCTGAGCAGGGCCGGACTGAGACATAAAATCAGCCCTGGCACTCAAACCTCAGCAGCCCACATACCATACCCTTCTGATATATTATTGATAGTGTTGTACTAGATATGCTGTAGCAAATTCTGCGCACTACTTCCTAATTATTTGAACCTCACCCTCAACACAATAAAACAACATAATCTGCTGCATACAGGTGCAGGGGAAGGTATAAGTGACAGGACCTTAAGTCCAGTGTAAATTTTTAAAATCATTGGGGGAGATTTATCAAACATGGTGTAAAGTGAAACTGGCTCAGTTGCCCCCGGCAACCAATCAGATTCCACTTTTCATTTTCTAAAGAGTCTGTGAGGAATGAAAGGTGGAATCTGATTGGTTGCTAGGGGCAACTGAGCCAGTTTAACTTTACACCATGTTTGATAAATCGCCCCCATCCTTTTTATTACCAGCTGAAGTTACATGAAGTTACATACACGGCAATGCTGCAGCTGTCTCTGTGACACTTTAGCTGGTAGTAAAATGGATGATTATTAAAGGAGTTATTGTAGTGCAGTGCAGTTATATCCAGTGACTTACAGGAGGTGTCTTCTCTGCATGAATTGCAAGTGACGTTTTTGCTGAAGTTGTTCTCTTTTTCTTGCTCGGCTATTATGAAGACTTCTCTGGCCACGACTCCTCTTTGTAGGATCTACCAGACAAACAGTATAGTCTGGGCACCCCTAACAAAAGGGCCACTCAAATTTTGGATGTGACCCTATTATTAAAACATAGCGTTTATTAATACCCAATAAAAGAATAATTTTAACATGAAGATTTATGTGATACTATTAAAAATACACTCATGGTCACCCATATATGAAGTGTATGCCTATACTGTAGTAGCTGCAGGCTACTATGCAAAGAACAATACTGATAACCCAGTCCTATATTAAAAGCGGCATGTCAACTAGTTTGACTTTGCAAAGAGCGTCTGACATAAGCCCTCCTTCTGAATTTGCCCCCCTCCTCCTGATGACGCTCCATGTGGAGAGGTTATGCTGAATTACATAAACATGTCCGCTTTCTTCCCATAACAGCACCACATTTGTCCTCAGTTTGGGTGCGGTACTGCAGCTCCAGGGAAGTGAATGGAATGGTAATACCACACACAACCTGAGAAAAAGGGTGGCACTGTTTTTGGAAGAAAACAACCATATTTTTCCAATTCTGGATAATCCCTTTAATTTCAAAGCAATGATTATGACCATAAAGCTACTACAAGTGTGTGCAAATAGCCATTCTAATATCAAGTTTAATTGAACACAATTAACCGTAAAAAAAAAAAACCAGGCAACTACTGTGCGGCATGGCAAACAAACATACATACATACATACATACATAAATAAATACTGTGCATATATACATATATTCATATTTATACAGACATACACACTGTGCATACGTACATATATATATATATATATATATACATACAGACATACACACTATGGATAGATAGATACATACATATATACAGACATACACACTGTGCATACATACATACATACATATATATATATATATATATACATATTTATACAGACATACACACTGTGCATACATACATATATACATACAGACATACACACTGCATATATATATATATATATATATATATATATATAAACACAGACATACACACTGTGCATACATACATACATATATACATATTTATACAGACATACACACTGTGCATACATGCAGACATACACACTGCATACAACTGCATACATAAATATATATATATATATATACACATATATATACACATACAGACATCCACACTGTGCATACATACATATATACATATTTATACAGACATACACACTGTGCATACATACATACATACATCCACACTGTGCATACATACATATATACACATTTATACAAACACACTGCATACATATATATATATATATATACAGACAGACAGACATCCACACTGTGCATACATACATATATACACATTTATACAAACACACTGCATATATATATATATATATATATATACATACAGACAGACAGACATCCACACTGTGCATACATACATATATACACATTTATACAAACACACTGCATACATATATATATATATATATATATACATACAGACAGACAGACATCCACACTGTGCATACATACATATATACATATTTATACAGAAATACACACTGTGAATACATACATACATACATACAGACAGACTTTACACACACAATACACATACTGTACACATTGTAAACTTGAACAGTCACTTACTTTCATACATAACCTGCTTAAATCTCAGGTGCAGACAGGTCCCCCCTTCCTACTGACAGCCAGCAGCGTGCTCCCCCCCCCCCCCCCCCCCCCCTGCACCGACAGCAAAGCAGGAAGAAAACAAAGTCCCTGTGAGGGAGCAGGGAGAGTTGGTTGGGTCCTTACACTGGGGGACAAGGGGAGGTGGCACCAGTGCCCTATGTTAGCAGCAAAGGCACCCCCTCTGAGTGAAACCTCAGCCAGCCCCTTACAGCAGCAATAATACCTTGTAACAGCCCTGTCGGCTCCAGTCATCAGCAGACAGCCCTGCAGGGGGCAGCAGCTTCCTCTCCTCCTGTAATCTGCTCCTCTGCAGCACGTCCAGGAAGTGATGTCAGCCGTCAGAGAGCAGGTTATAGGAGACAGACATGCCTGCGCGGCATGTCTGCTACACATCCGGAAATAGGGGCAGAGCAGCCCTATGTTGTTGCGGGGGGTGGTGGAACCAGGGGGAATATGCCGCCCAGCCCGAACTGGCAGAGGCCGAGTGAACAGCGTGGCCGGTGGCCGCGATGTTCTCTCAACCACTGCAGGGGGCCGATACAAGTCTGCAGCGGGACTGGCGGCCCCACTGACTGGTAATCTTGGCGGCCCAGCGGGCATTTGCCCGCTCCGCCAGATTACCAATCCGGGCCTGGTCCTGAGTACAGTAGAGGTAGTTGTAGCGGTGCTTGTATAGTTGAGAGCAGAGTGGAGCAGTGTAGAGGAGAGCAGTTTGTCAAGGGAGAAACTTCCTGAATTCCGCCCCCCCCCCCCCAAATCAACCGGTCTCAGAAAGTTATACAGATTTGTAAATTACTTCTATTTAAAAATCTCAGGAACTCCTCCAGTACTTATCAGCTGCTGTATGTCCTGCAGGAAGTGGTGTATTCTCTCCAGCCTAACACAGTGCTCTCTGCTGCCACCTCTGTCCATGTCAGGAACTGTCCAGAGCAGCAGCAAATCCCCATAGAAAACCTCTCCTGCGCATCTACCTATCCCCAAAATGTTCTCTCCCACAGTGGTCGCTGGATTTAAGATGTGGATTATCTCGTACACATCAACAGGGACACGACATAATATTATATTGCCGAATACTCCACTAGATATATTACATGTCGCATTACCCAAAACCGACCTTTCTGAGTGGGTTTCGAAGGGTTTATCAGAATTAAACCAGTTATTCCGGGAAGGTGTTTTATGTTCTTTTTTAGATTTACAAAATGAATATCTCCTCCCAAAAGAAGACCTACACAAATATCTAAAATTACGACAATTTCTACTAACTAGGAAACATACAAATGTGAAATGTAATTTGGATCTTATAAAAATCCTTAAATCCCAACCAAAAGGTCTTAAACCTATTTAGGAAATATTAGGGAAAACTACCTCATTTGAAGCAATTGGACCATATGCTAAATGGTCCGCAGAACTGAATATTTCCCCCTCCGAGAAGACTGGAAACATGCTTTCTCATGGTCACACAAGGCCCTACAATGTATAGTTCATGTAGAGGCTATCACCAAAGCAAGGTTACAGTGGTACTACACCCCACTTAGACTTCACAAGATGTTCCCCTCATCCTCTAGTTTATGTTGGAGGGAATGTGGGTGTGAAGGATCATTACAGCACATTCTATGGTATTGCCCACGGATAACACAATATTGGAGTGAAATCTCTAAATTAGTGGACAAATTATTTAAAACTCAAATCCCACTAACACCCCAATTAGCACTTTTGCTCTTAGGGATCCATATGATTCCACCACCGTTTCGCATTTTGTTTTGCAAAATAGTAGTAATTGCGAAACTATTCTTAACAAGAAGATGGAAATCTTCTTCTATTCCTAAAATAGAGGACACAATCCAAGAAATTAATACCACTTACAAATATGAGGAGGCTATAGCCTTTGGTAATAACTCTATTAAAAGGTTCAGAGAGAATTGGTCACCATGGACATCAAGCTCCTATTTTTCATCTTAACATTTTCTATTTTGTTAAACAAGAATTATGACTATTGATGGTTTCCTGATGTATAATCAGATCCTTGTCTACTATAATACTCTTCTTTTCTTGTTGAAATGTATGTATAATTGTTTGGAAGTTATGTATGTTTGTTGGAAATGTTGTACGGTTCTAAGTTGTACAACTGTTTTTATTTGGAAAAGTTTGTTAAAACCTAATAAATATATTGAAACAGAAAACCTCTCCTGCTCTGGGCAGTTCCTGACATGGACAGAAGTAGCAGCAGAGAGCACTGTGTCAGACTGGAAAGAATACACCGGTTCCTGCAGGGCATACAGCAGCTGATTACTACTGTAATTTGCAAATCCATATAACTTTCTGGTACCAGTTGTTTTGAAAAAAATTCCTAGAACGAGCTTGGAGAAGTGCTTTGCTGAGTCCTTCTCTCTGTCTTTCTTCAAGGGACAGATTCTGTAAAAAGTCTATGGAGTCCTTCTCTTACAGTGAGATGGGGAGAGAAGCACTCAGCAGAGCGCTTCTCCATACTTGTTCTTGACATGTCAGTTATTTGCAGGTCCGCATGGGATCCCGTCCGGAGCGTATACGATGTGTATACGCTCCGGCCAGGATCCCATAGCAGATAAGGCTATGTTCACAGGCGCATAAAGTACGGCCGTTGTTGTCATCGGCCGTACTTTTACATAGCGTGAACATAGCCTTACTGTGAAAATAATAATAATTAGTAAACCAAATTTTATGTGATTCCTCGTCAAGCACCAACACAGTACACACACACTCATCTCCCCTTTCTGTGGGTGACAGTACCAATAGTCCGGGTGGGTCACTATTCCACTCCGGACCACCGTGATAAGCACCCAAGGGACCCTGCAACAACCCGGCAGGTCACTGTCCATAGGGGAACAATGTATAACCGGCCCTTTAAAATAAAAGCAGGTGTGCCACCATACCTGTGTACCCAACCGACACTGGCGTAACAACATAACATCACTGGGCCCGGCTATATCTCGGCCAACCACCATAGAGCTGGCTTCACACTTCACCACCTAGCAAGTGACAGGCCGTACCGACACACCGGGGGTCAACCCAGTATACAGTAAGGTGAGGACCAGCTACTTCTTAGGGATCGCATGCACATGGCTATTTTGGCATTTACATATAAGATGATGATGGTGTTATAAGGAATGAGACATTCTTTGGAGTTTACCTCCTCCTTTATTGGCCCTGAGAACATGATGACCTGTCATGTCTCTCCATTTAGCGGTTTTTATTTGTTTTTTAAGTAAAATCTTTTTGGGGTGTTTTTTTGTGTATTTAATGAATTACAAATAAAGATACTTTCTACATTTTGATACCTTGGTGTGCCAGTGCCTTAATTACATACTTTATATATAGTTGGTTTTTGTTGTCTTCTTGTATGTTGGCTTTGTAGCCGCCGCTTTTTACCCAAAAGCTGCGCATCTTCTCCTTTGGTAGTTTAACTCTTTCTCCAAACCAGTCACAGTCCTGGGCGGTAATCGCACCTTTTGGGGCATGATTGACAGTCAGGGAACCTGCTGGGACACTGGGAAGCCGGATGACATCTTGGGGATACGCCAACACACCGGTGACCAAGCAGGTTGCCTGACTGTCAATCATTCCCCAAGAGGTGCGACAGCCCAGGAACTGTGACTGGTTTGGAGAAAGACACTGCCCAGATACCTAGATAAAACTAAATCACATACAATGCCAGAAAAGATAAAACAGTGACTTTGGGCGTTTTGAAAATACAGATGACCATCACAATATATGGTGGGAACTATTGCAGCTTGCTTTATTATGCTATTTTTGGGGGTTTAGAACTCAAAAAAGGTGGTGAATTGTTCCATTTAACCTCTTAAGGACATATGACGTACCCGTACGTCATATGTCCTCATTAGCACTTCAAAGCGGGGCCGCGCGGCGACCCCGCTTTGAAGCGCCACGGTTCCGGGTGCCGCGTGTAGCCCGGGACCGCCGCTATTAGCGGGCACGGTCTGATCGCCGTGCCCGCTAATTAGCTAATCGGAGGCAGCTGTCAAAGTTGACAGCTGCCTCCGATTACCGGAGGCAACCTTTCCCTGGGGTCTAGTGGGGGGCTTCTAGTATATGTGTAAAAAAAAAAAAAAGTGTTGTCTATAGTAAAAAGCCCCCTCCCCTAATAAAAGTCTGAATCACCCCCTTTTCCCAGGTTTTAAATAAAAGTAAACAAATAAATAAATAAACATGTTTGGTATCGCCGCGTGCGTAATCGCCCGAACTATTAATTAATCACATTCCTGATCTTGCACAGTAAACGGCGTCAGCGCAAAAAAATCCCAAAGTGCAAAATTGCGCATTTTTGGTCGCATCAAATCCAGAAAAAATGTAATAAAAAGCGATCAAAAAGTCGTATATGCGCAATCAAGGTACCGATAGAAAGAACACATCATGGCGCAAAAATGACACCTGACACAGCCCCATAGACCAAAGGATAAAAAACGCTATAAGCCTGGGAATGGAGCGATATTAAGGAACGTATATTTGTTAACAATGGTTTGAATTTTTTATAGGCCATCAGATACAATATAAGTTATACATGTTATATATCGTTTTAATCGTAACGACTTGTGGAACATGCATAACAAGTCGGTTTTACCCCAGGGCGAATGGCGTAAAAAACACAGTTCCCCCAAAGAAAAGAAATGCGTTTTTTTTTTCAATTTCATCACACTTTGAATTTTTTCTGGTTTCGTAGTGTACCAAATGCAAAAATTCAGCCTGTAATTGCAAAGTACAATTAGTGACGCAAAAAATAAGGGCTCATATGGGTTTGTAGGTGGAAAAAATGCAAGTGCTATGGCCTTTTAAACACAAGGAGGAAAAACCGAAAACGCAAAAAAACGAAAATGGGCCCCGTCCTTAAGGGGTTAAAAGGTTTATCCAAGCTCAAGAAAACACAGCTACTTTTTTTAGCAAAAACAGCGCCACCCCTGTCCTTAGGTTGTGTGTGGTATGGCAATTCAGCTTAATTCATTTGAATGGAACTGAGCTAAAAAACCTACACCCAAACTGAGGACAGGAGCAGTGCTGTTTCTATAAGAAAGCGGCCATTTTTTTCTAAGCCTGGGTAACCCCTTTAAGTGTATAAATAACAATCCTTAGTGCAAAATACCATACATGCCTATGTGTAAGTATAGAATCCCGTCTGCTCCCCTTCTTCCATCCATACCCCTTCTCTATATCCCTCTTCTCACCTCTCCTGGTTGAACCTGATGGGCCTTTTTTGATGTGTTTTTTTTTTAACCTTACTAACTATGTGGTCTGTTGGCTCCTTACCCTTGTACTGTTAAAGGAGTGCTCCAGGCAGGGTTTTTTTATTATAATACTGCTGGGTGGGGGGATGAAAACAATGACATCCATTCACGTCCCCGCTGGAGCTCTGGAATTGGGGAGATAAGTGGACGTCATTGATTTCATCCACTCCCTCTTCGGCGATACTGAAAAAAGGCCTCCCGCCCCGGAGTACCCCTTTAGATAAGATGATGGAAGCAGGGCCGTTTTAATACATTGGTGGGCCCAGTGCACAGCCCTCAAGAGTGGGCCCCCCCTTTCCCTTTCGGCACATTGTATAATGTACTGAATTTGCCCCCACACTGTATCAAGAGCCCCAATACATACAGTAGTTACCTTATAACACTATTTCCAGGTCCCTTGTACCTCTATACAGTAGTTACACCCCTCTGTACCCCTACATAATTACACCCCTCTGTGCCTCCATAGTTTTAAGGTGTCCCTGTAGTATATAGACCCTCATGTGCTCCTCCAGTTATATACAGCCCTCCTGTGCGCTCCCCCATTAGTATATAGCCCCTCATGTGCTCCTCCAGTTATATACAGCCCTCCTGTGCCCTCCCCCATTAGTATATGGCCCCCCTGTGCACTCTCCCCAGTAGTATATAGCCCCCTGTGCCCCCCCATAGTATATAGCCCCCTGTGCTCCCCAATAGTATATGTGCTCCCCCTCCCATATAATATTGAAAAAAACAAACACTTTTACTCACCTAGGTCCACGCGTTTCTCTTCTCTTCCCTCTTGTGGCCGCACTTCCTGTGGTCACAAGAGGCTGCACTCCCCTTACCCTCGCGCCGACGCT
Organism: Dendropsophus ebraccatus; assembly: GCF_027789765.1. NCBI lineage: Eukaryota > Metazoa > Chordata > Amphibia > Anura > Hylidae > Dendropsophus > Dendropsophus ebraccatus. The sequence continues at coordinate 59,569,883 of NC_091461.1, forward strand.
CTAGTGACGTCGGGCGCTAGAGGGAGAGTGCGGCCTCTTGTGACCGCAGGAAGTGCGGCGACAAGAGTGACTGACAGGGAGGGAGCCAATGGCTCTCTCTCTGTCAGTGTCGCTGCTGCTGCAGCACTGAAGCGCTGCGGCGGACGGGGGGGGGGGGGGGCCTGCCGGGGGCGCCATGGAGGGGTAAGTAGATTACCCATCCATGGCGCTCCCCCCTGACAGGCTGGTGGCCGGAGCCCTGTGCGACCGCATTGGTCGCACATAGCAACGTCCGGCCTGCTCGAGGGGCCCCTTTAACCAGTGGGCCCGGTGCACGTGCACCATGTGCCCTCTGGTTAAAGCAGCCCTGGATGGAAGTGATATTATTTTACACAATACATTTCCTCAGGTTGCAGACGCGACGCTCCACCCTCATTGTCATCTAAACCTCATGTCCAGCTGTGGAGAGACAAGTCTATAACACAGGAATATCAGCCACAAAACCATCAGCTGCATCTGCTCCATGTAGTATCCGGAGTCCGGGAACCATCAGCTGCATCTGCTCCACGTAGTATCCGGAGTCTGGGAACCATCAGCTGCATCTGCTCCATGTAGTATCTGGAGTCCGGGAACCATCAGCTGCATCTGCTCCATGTAGTATCCGCAGTCCGTGAACCATCAGCTGCATATGCTCCATGTAGTATCCGGAGTCCGGGAACCATCAGCTGCATCTGCTCCATGTAGTATCCGGAGTCCGGGAACCATCAGCTGCATCTGCTCCATGTAGTATCCGGAGTCCGTGAACCATCATCATGGCAAATAGCTGGAAAGAGAGGCAACACACTGTATCCACCTATGGACCATGTATCACTATGTTCTTCCCAGAATATGGGCGCAAATATTATCTATCAAAGACCCAAAACTGTTACATTCAGATTTATTTTGTACGTGTGAAGTAATTTTATTCTAATAAGATGTAATTATAGTTATAGATTAGTAACACAGGTCTGCAGGTTATCAGGAGAAATGTCTCTTTCACTATGGGCTGTAATATAGCAGGTACAAGCTCTCAGCCACCTGGCACTGATGGTACAGGAGCTTCAGTCTTTGGGCATTGATAATATTATGGGGGTTACCCGGCTTCGCCTCCTCATTAGACACAGTAAGTGTCATTTATCATTATAACCTGTTGGAGGCGCTCCGCAGAGGCGGATCCAGTTTTCCTTTTTCTAGGACATCACTGAGATCTGGGCTAGAAATGAACGTCCCTATTATTTGCCCTGATATAAAACTACAGATTTGTGGCTATTAGAACCAGAAGGAAAGTGCAGGAAAAAAAGGTCAAAATATCTATTAAACCTTTTCTTTATTTGTTTCTATCCCAAATAAAACTGCCATGTTCCTTATTTCCTTGCTCTTTTCTTCTTATAATTTCCATAGCCGGCACTCACAGACTGATGTATTGTAAACTTTACTCTATGTGTATTCTTTCCAATCTGACACTGTGCTCTCTGCTGCCACCTCTGTCCATGTCAGGAACTGTCCAGAGCAGGAGAGGTTTTCTATGGGGATTTGCTACTGCTCTGACAGTTCCTGACATGGACAGAGGTGGCAGCAGAGAGCACTGTATCAGACTGGAGAGAATACACCACTTTCTGCAAGGCATACAGCAGCTGATAAGTACTGGAAGAGTTCTTGAAATTTTTAAATAGAAGTAATTTACAGATCTGTTTAACTTTCTGATACCAGATTATCTAAAAACATTTTCTTCTCCAGAGTCCCCCTTTAATATGTACATCCAGGAAGCAGCAAATGTGCAATAAAGTAAAGTGGAAAAAGTGTTATTTTTAAATTACCTATCTGAGCGCCGGCCATGTTCTCTGTGTCGCCCCCTGGTGTCACCTCCTCCGCCCGGCACTGTCCGCTCCCAGAGTCGCCAGGTCGGAATTTTTTGATCTGGAGAGAGGGATCCTGAGAAGCTGAGCGCACACACACCCTGGAGAACATGAGGACTAGGATGAGTGGAGAGCGGGGGAGGAGTGCCCTGTTATCAGTGACAGCAGGAGAGAGACAGAGCACACACACAGGAGGCACAGAGGGACGGAGCGCACACACAGGAGGCACAGAGAGACAGAGCGCACACACAGGAGGCATAGTGAGACGGAGCGCACACACAGGAGGCACAGAGAGACGGAGCGCACACACAGGAGGCACAGAGAGACAGAGCGCACACACAGGAGGCACAGAGAGACGGAGCGCACACACAGGAGGCACAGAGAGACGGAGCGCACACACAGGAGGCACAGAGAGACGGAGCGCACACACAGGAGGCACAGAGAGACAGAGCGCACACACAGGAGGCACAGAGGGACGGAGCGCACACACAGGAGGCATAGAGAGACGGAGCGCACACACAGGAGGCAGAGAGAGACGGAGCGCTCACACAGGAAACGCAGAGAGACGGAGCGCACAGGAGGCGCAGAGAGACGAAGCGCACACACAGGAGGCATAGAGAGACGGAGCGCACACACAGGAGGCATAGAGAGACGCAGCGCACAGAGAGACGGCGCGCACACACAGGAGGCATAGAGAGACAGAGCGCACACACAGGAGGCACAGAGAGATGGAGCGCACACACAGGAGGCGTAGAGAGACAGAGCACACACACAGGAGGCACAGAGAGATGGAGCGCACACAGAGGAGGCGCAGAGAGACGGAGCACACACACAGGAGGCATAGAGAGACGGAGCGCACACACAGGAGGCATACATGACCCGAGAGGAAACCAGGGGGGGACACTGCCTGGACTGCAAGTGAGGAGCTATGTGTACTGCCCCTGAACCTTTGACAGTGGCTGCGTGGTCTGCCGGGAGAGGAGGGTGCTGATCTTATAGGGGAGGTCACAGCAGCACAGAGGATGTCAGGAGAGGAGGGTGCTGATCTCATAGGGGAGGTCCCCGCAGCACAGAGGATGTCAGGCGAGGACGGTGCTGATCTTATAAGAGAGGTCACAGCAGCACAGAGGATGTCAGGAGAGGAGGGTGCTGATCTTATAGGGGAGGTGACAGGGTTCCAGCAGCACAGAGGATGTCAGGAGATGAGGGTGCTGATCTATTAGGGGAGGTCCCAGCAGAACAGAGGATGCCAGGAGAGGAGGGTGCTGATCTTATAGGAGAGGTCACAGCAGCACAGAGGATGTCAGGAGAGGAGGGTGTTGATCTTATAGGGGAGGTCACAGGGTCCCAGCAGCACAGAGGATGTCAGGAGAGGAGGGGTGCTGATCTTAGAGGAGAGCTCACAGCAGCACAGAGGATGTCAGGAGAGGAGGATGCTGATCTTATAGGGGAGGTCACAGCAGCACAGAGGATGTCAGGAGAGGAGGGTGCAGATTGCGGGTGCAGGGCGCTGTCAGTTTGCTTGGTGCTGTACACATTGTGCAGTGTGTGCAGCCACTCTGTGAGGAGGAAAAAGATGAGAGCGGCTGAAAGTTACTAAACTTTAGACAGTGTCTGCATGGCCTGCCAGGAGAGGAGGGTGCTGTCACTGCGTGCGGCTGCAGCCATGGCAACATGCACAGTGTGGGGCTGTCAGGACTACAAGTCTCAAGAACCCTGATGCTGAGAGTTGTTGTTATATTGGAAGGCTGCTGCTGTAACACTGCAACTCCCAGCATACCTCATTGTGCACTTTAACTCCCAGCATACCTCCTTGTGCACTACAACTCCCAGCATACCTCCTTGTGCACTACAACTCCCAGCATACCTCATTCTGCACTACAACTCCCATTATACCTCATTGTGCACTACAACTCCCAGCATACCTTCTTGTGTACAACAACTATCATAGCCGCAGTCTGGGGGCCCTCCCCACAGACTGCGCCTATGATTGTTGTGCACAAGCAGGTATATTTGTATTTTTTTGAGGTATCGAACTGGTATTGAGTATCAAAATAAAAAAGCTGGTATGGTGACATCACTAGCAGGGCCTAGGCCTGTAATGCCTCTCTGTGCTTGCTCCCCCCCCTCTCTGCATTTCAGTAACTGTCCAGGGCTGGATTGTGTCCTCCTTTAGCGGAAGAATATTGAGCTTGCGCCACTGCTAGCGGGGTGGTTCAGCCGCACTGGGGACCCAGGTTGGGCCCAAGTTGGATTTAATCCGCTGCTGCTTCTTGCAGGACATACAGCAGCTGATAAGTACTGGTCTTTTTTTATACAGAAATAGGTTACAAATTAGTTTAACTTATTGACACCAGATAATTTAAAAACTATTTGTTAAAGATGTGAAGCAAGGACTAAACATATTATAAATGCCATTTTTCCTATTGTCCTGGGGTCCTCAGGGTTTTCAGGGCTGCATACGCCTTGTAATGTATACTCAACCAGGGTGGATATACAGGATGCCAAGATCAAGGAAATCTGTCTGGTCCGTAGCAGGTAGAGAGCTGCATACACAAGCATGTGGACGGGTTTGTACAACCGCTAGTCACAGCGCCGGCGTCAGCACCCGGCTTACCTGGGCAAGTGACGGGCCCTGTTAGCAGCTAGCAGAACGTGATGGCAGGTGTATTTTGGCAACAGCTTAACAGTCGCTTGTTAGGAAACAGTCACTTGTGGGACAGTTTCTTTAGTGCAGCGCTCTCTAACATGTGACTTTCCAGTTGCTGCAAAACTACAACCCCCATTGTGCACTGCTGGCAAGGTATAATGGCCGTTATAGTTTGGCAGCAGCTGAAAAGTCACTGACTGGGAAAGAAAGATTTAGGAAAACTGTTTATTTAATCCAGTGTTCTCCAACAAGTGACTCACTCTCCAGTTGCTGCAAAACGACAACTTCCATCACGCACTACTGGCAGGACATGATGGGAGTCGTATTTTGGCAACAGCTGAAGAGCCAGTGGTTGGGAAACAATGATTTAGGAGGACAGTGGCCCAATTTATCTAGGGGTGCAGTGACGGGGGGCATTGTCACAGTCAGGGGTGATTCTAGCCTCTCTGCTGCCCGAGGCGAACTATAGAATGACGCCCCCCCCCCCCCCGTCAATCCGCCCACATTATAATCCACTACTGCCCCCCCCCCCCCACTGCTGTCCCCAATAAACATAATGTTTGGTCCCTTTCTGCACAGAGGATGAAAGGAGAGGAGGGGGCTGACTTTATAGGAGAGGTCCCAGCAGCACAGAGGATGTCAGGAGAGGAGGGGGCTAATCCTATAGGAGAGGTCCCAGCAGCACAGAGGATGTCAGGAGAGGAGGGGGCTAATCCTATAGGAGAGGTCCCCGCAGCACAGAGGATGTCAGGAGATGAGGGTGCTAATCCTATAGGAGAGGTCCCAGCAGCACAGAGGATGTCAGGAGAGGAGGGTGCTAATCCTATAGGAGAAGTCCCAGCAGCACAGAGGATGTCAGGAGAGGAGGGTGCTGATCTTTTAGGAGAGGTCACAGCAGCACAGAGGATGTCAGGAGAGGAGGGTGCTGATCTTTAGGAGATGGTCCCCCTCTTCCCCCCTTATAGATGGTCCCCCTCTTCCCCCCCTTATAGATGGTCCCCCCCCCTTATAGATGGTCCCCCTCTCCCCCCCCTTATAGATGGTCCCCCCCCCCTTATAGATGGTCCCCCCTCTCCCCCCTCCCTTATAGATGGTCCCCCTCTCCCCCTCCCTTATAGATGGTCCCCCTCTCCCCCCTCCCTTATAGATGGTCCCCCTCTTTCCCCTCCCTTATAGATGGTCCCCCTCTTCCCCCCCCCCCCTTATAGATGGTCCCCCTCTTCCCTCTCTCCCCCCCCTTATAGATGGTCCCCCTCTCTCCCCCCCTTATAGATGGTCCCCCTCTTCCCTCTCTCCCCCCCTTATAGATGGTCCCCCTCTCCCCCCCCTTATAGATGGTCCCCCCTCTTCCCCCCCCTTATAGATGGTCCCCTCTCCCTTATAGATGGTCCCCCTCTCCCCCTCCCTTATAGATGGTCCCCTCTCCCTTATAGATGGTCCCCCTCCCCCCCTTATACATGGTCCCCCTCTCCCCCCTCCCTTATAGATGCCCCCTTATAGATGGTCCCCCTCTTTCCCCCTCCCTTATAGATGGTCCCCCTCTTCCCCCCCTTATAGATGGTCCCCCTCTCCCCCCCCTTATAGACAGTCCCCCTCCCGCCCCTCCCTTATAGATGGTCCCCCTCTTTCCCCCCTCCCTTATAGATGGTCCCCCCCTTATAGATGGTCCCCCTCTTCCCCCCTCCCTTATAGATGGTCCCCTTCCCCCCCCTATAGATGGTCCCCCTCTTCCCTCTCCCCCTCCCTTATAGATGGTCCCCCCTTATAGATCGTCCCCCTCTTCCCCCCCTACCTTATAGATCGTCCCCCTCTTTCCCCCCTCCCTTATAGATGGTCCCCTTCCCCCCTACCTTATAGATGGTCCCCCTCTTTCCCCTCCCTTATAGATGGTCCCCCTCTTCCCCCCCCCCTTATAGATGGTCCCCCCTTATAGATCGTCCCCCTCTTCCCCCCCTACCTTATAGATCGTCCCCCTCTTTCCCCCCTCCCTTATAGATGGTCCCCTTCCCCCCCCTACCTTATAGATGGTCCCCCTCTCCCCCCCCCCCCCCCTACACAGCAGATAAAACAAAAACAAAAAACAGCACACAACTCACCTGCCCTCCGTTCCCCCGTCGAGCCTCTCTGGTCTGGTCCCGGCTGATGTGCGGCTGCCCGGGGTGTCCCGTCCTGTCCCCGGCAGCGCGCGCATCAGAGAGCTCCCCGTGCGCCTGTGGCTGTGACTTCCGGCGCACGGGGATCTCTCTGATGCGCGCGCTGCCGGAGACAGGATTGGACACCTCCGGCAGCCACACATCAGCCGGGGGACTAAGGCTGCATTCCCACGTTCCGTGATCCTGACGGATCACGGACGTGGAATGCATTTACCGGAGTCCCCCCGCGCCCGGACAGCATCTGTAATGAGATGCTGTGAGCGGGGGAGACTGTATTCATAAGCGCCGCGCTGTAGTAACAGCACCGCGCAGCTGATTCATTACAGCGCGGCGCTTATGAATACAGTCTCCCCCGCTCACAGCATCTCATTACAGATGCTGTCCGGGCGCGGGGGGACTCCGGTACATGGTACAATCAGTGGCGGATTATAATGTGGGCGGCCGCCCGAACCGCTCATATTATAATCTGCCACTGAATGCCGCCCCCATGAAGACAGCTGGTGGCGCCGCCTGAGGCAGACGACTCAGGTCGCCTCATGATTGCGGCGCCCCTGGTCACAGTTCATAAGTGCAAAGGTTTTTTTGCACCAAGAGAAGAGCTAACTACAGACTGAAGGACAAGGTGCAGCTCACCTACAGATGGGGGGCACAAAGAGGGTCCTGTTATTGTTTGGGAGCTCTATGCCACCATGTATTGGGCTGTAAAAATCTGCAACATATCGTCCATGTCTGAACTCACCCTACATCATTCTGAGAGGCCATAAAAGCCTATTTCACATCTGACATTGTATAGTGGGGGACATGGCTAAGGCTAGGTTCACAATGTGTTTTATCCTATACGTTTAACGTATACATTTTATGGAAAAAACGGATGCAACTACCGATGCAATTGTGTGCCAACCGGTTGGATCCGGTTGGAACCGGTTTGATCCAGTTTTTCCATTGACTTGTAAACAACAACAACAACAACCTGACAACGTGTCTGGGCATGCTCATGACATCACTACGACAAGCAGTGACATCACGTAAGGGACATAATTGGTGATGTCATCCAAGGGCCCTATAAGAGAAGGTGCAGAGCCCCAGAATCTCTGTTCTTAGGGACTCACTAGCGATCACACTTTTGGTATTACCTTGCTTTCTGCCTGTGAATACTGATAGTTATTTCTAGTGTTTTCGATTTTCGTCAATCCATGGAGAGAGAGGAGAGGATTGAGAGGGAGCTTGCCATTTTTGGCAACCTCCTGTGCTATCTGGTTCCAATCCTAGTGGGCTGTCTTTCCACCAGACAGCCACTCAGCATGATTGAACCCTTCATCAACCCGCTGAGCTGGGGCAATTCCATCAGTGACCCGCTCAGCTGGGACAATATCACCTTGGGCCTGGGGCCAAACAGCACCATCACAGACCAGACCAGCTGTAAGATTACCCCCATCCTGCAGAGGCCCAATTACACCACCAGAAACCTGCAGCGTCCAAACACCACCTTTGAAGACCTGCCCGACTGTGACCTGATGTCCATCACCAGTCATGTCCAGAGCGCAGCAACCGCCTTCACTGACCTGCTTAGCTGGCTGACTGCTGTTAGCGATGTGCTCAGCTGGACATCCACTACCAGTCGCCTGCTAAGCTGGACTTTCAGTGATAGCGCCCTGCTGACCTGGATCACAGCTGCTGTAGAGAGAGTGAGTGTGATCACCACCATCTGTGATTACATCAACTGGATCTGCAGCACCAGAGACCTCATCATCTGGACCACCACCCTCACCCGCAGCAGCTTCCTGGACATCTGGACGACCACAGCCACCTGGATCACCAACACCACCACCGGTGAGCTGACAACGTTGATTTCCACCGTCACCACCAGCGATCTGCAGAGCGCACTGAGCAGCATAAGTGAGAAGCTGGTGTGGATTGCCACAACCCTCCAGCTTCTCACTTGGCTGACCAGTCGCTGCAACAGGTGCGCTTGGCTGCTAACTGCGGGTGAGGCGTTGTCCTGGATGAACACTACAAGCAGGATGCTGATCGGCGCCCTACAGGGCATCAGACTTATTGTGCGATGTCTGTCCAGTACCGAGGAGCTGAGGAAATGCCTGGCCATCATATCCGAAGAAGTGCTAAGCGGCTTCCCCGCCACCACCACCACAGCACGCTCCGAGGGACATCCCTACCGCCGACAGCGAATCATTTGAAATGATGGGACAACATCACCAGGGGCCTGCAGTTCCATCAGAGAGCAGCCCAGCTGGAAGATTACCACCAACCTGCAGAGGCCCAATTCCACCACCACCAACCTGCAGCGTAGCAACTCCAGCACCATCAAAATGCAGAGCCCAAACAACACCATTGGAGACCTGCCCAACTGGAATATGACCACCTGTGACCTCATTTCCATCAGCAGCCATCTCCAGAGTGCAGCAACCACCTTCACTGACCTGCTTAGCTGGACATCCACCACCAGCCGCCTGCTGAGCTGAACTTTCACTAATAGTGACCTGCTGACCTGGATCACAGCTGCTGTAGAGCCAGTGAGTGTGATCACCACCGCCTGTGATTTCATCACCTGGATCTGCAGCACAAGAGATCTAATCATCTGGACCACCACCCTCACCAGCTTCCTGGAGATCTGGATGACCACAGCCACCTGGATCACCACTACTACTGCCGGTGAGCGGATCACGTGGATTTCCACCATCAGCACCAGCGATCTGCAAGCAATCACATCGAGTGAGACATTGTCCTGGACTACAACCACCAGCAGGATGCTGATCGGCTTCCTACAGAGCATCAGACTGATCCTGCAATGCTTCACCAGTACCGAGGAGCTGAGGAAATGCCTGGCCATCATCTCCAAGAAAGTGCTCAGCGGCTTCCCCGCCGCCACCACCACAGCACGCTCCGAGGGACATCCTGACCGCCGACAGCGAATAATTTAATAACTTAAATAAAGGTTTTTCTTGTTGCCAAAAATGTGTACTTTTTTATGTCACTATACATTGTAGTAAGGTGTGCAAGGGTGTAAGTGTGTAATAATGATAATGTGGGGCACTAAAAACACCATACACCACCTCTCTTACACTGTACCTGTCAGCTCTGCCCCCCCCCAAAGATGGCCGCTCTGCCGTACTCACCGTTATTGTGTGAGGTGAGGAGGAAAGGGGAACTACAACCATGGTGGACGGCACACAGGAGCGCCCCCTGCTGGTCACTCTCCTTCTCCAGCTCTTCCCTCTGCCACTGGCTGTAGGAGTATACGCTGCCCAAACAAAAACACCCGGTGGGGTCTCAGTAGATTTATCCTTGTTTCCAGATAGTGACCAATCACAGCTCAGCTTTCATTTCTCACATTGCTCTGGGAACATGAAAGCTGAGTTGTGATTGGTTGCTATGGGCAACAAAGAGACTCTTACCATTAGAAAGCTTAAAGAGGTATTCCACACAAGAGCTAAAATAATGTAATGCTCCCAAACCTAGCTGGCCTTACTCACCAAGTCCCTCTGAGTATTTTGAGCCGTCTCCCATCTTTCTAGCTGCTGCCGTTCCTGAGTTACAAGTTTTTCTAAAAGCTGATCTATATCCAAGATAGGAAACTACATTTCCCATCATGCAATGCTTCTGCCTGATGATGGTGAAGTAGCAGAGCTGAGATGGCACTGACCGAGTAGCAGAGCTGCGTTGGGCGGAAGGTTTAGCAGAGCTGAGTTGGCGGTGACGGTGTAGTAGAACTGAGTTGGGGATGACAGTGTATCAGAGCTGACTTGGCGGTGACTGTGTAGCAGAGCTGAATTGGCGGTGACGGTGTAGCAGAGCTGAGTTGGCGGTGACGGTGTAGCAGAGATGAGTTGGGGATGACTTTGTAGCAGAGCAGAGATTTTGGGTGACAGTGTAGCAAAGCTGAGTTGGGAATGACGGTGTAGCAGAGCTGAGTTGGCGGTGACGGTGTAGCAGAGCTGAGTTGGCGGTGACAGTGTAGCAGAGCAGAGTTTGGGGGGACGGTGTAGCAGAGCTTAGTTGGGGGGACAGTGTAGCAGAGCTGAGATGGCACTGACCGAGTAGCAGAGCTAAGTTGGGGGGGAAGGTGTAGCAGAGCTGAGTTGGGGATGACGGTGTAGCAGAGCTGAATTCGCGGTGACGGTGTAGCAGAGCTGAGTTGGGGATGACAATGTAGCAGAGCTGAGTTGGCGGTGACGGTGTAGCAAAGCTGAGTTGGCGGTGACGGGGTAGCAGAGCTGAGTTGGCGGTGACGGTGTAGCAAAGCTGAGTTGGCGGTAATAGTGTAGCAGAGCTGAGTTGGGGATGACGGTGTAGGAGAGCTGAGTTGGCGGTGACGGTGTAGCAGAGCAGAGTTTGGGGGGACGGTGTAGCAGAGCTTAGTTGGGGGGACAGTGTAGCAGAGCTGAGATGGCACTGACCGAGTAGCAGAGCTGAGTTGGGGGGGAAGGTGTAGGAGAGCTGAGTTGAGGATTATGGTGTACCAGAGCTGAGTTGGGGGTGAGGGTATAGCAGAGCTGAGTTGGGGAGGACGGTGTAGCAGAGCTGAGTTGGGGGGATGGTGTAGCAGAGCTGAGATGGCACTGACCGAGTAGCATAGCTGAGTTAGGGGAAAGGTGTAGCAGAGCTGAGTTGGCGGTGTAGCAGAGCTGAGTTGGCAGTGACGGTGTAGCAGAGCTGAGTTGGCGGTGACAGTGTAGTACAGCTGAGTTGGGGATGACGGTGTAGCAGAGCTGAGTTGGGGGTGACGGTGTAGCAGAGCTGAGTTGGCGGTAACGCTGTAGCAGAGCTGAGTTGGCAGTGCCGGTGTAGCAGAGCTGAGTTGGGGATGACGGTGTAGCAGAGCTGAGTTGAGGGTGACGGTGTAGCAGAGCTGAGTTGAAGGTGACGGTGGAGCAGAGCTGAGTTGGGGGGGACGGTGTAGCAGAGCTAAGTTGGGGATGACCTTGTAGCAGAGCTGAGTTGGCGGTGACGGTGTAGCAGAGCTGAGTTGGGGATGACAATGTAGCAGAGCTAAATTGGCGGTGATAGTGTAGCAGAGCTGAGTTGGCGGTGACGGTGTAGCAAAGCTGAGTTGGCGGTGATGGGGTAGCAGAGCTGAGTTGGCGGTGACGGTTTAGCAGAGCTGAGTTGGCGGTAATGGTGTAGCACAGCTGAGTTGGGGATGACGGTGTAGCAGAGCTGAGTTGGCGGTGACGGTGTAGCAGAGCTGAGTTGGGGATGACGGTGTAGCAGAGCTGAGTTGGGGGTGACGGTGTAGCAAAGCTGAGTTGGGGGGGACGCTGTAGCAGAGCTGAGTTGGCGGTGACGGTGTAGCAAAGCTGAGTTGGGGGGACGGTGTAGCAGAGCTGAGTTGGCGGTGACGGTGTAGCAGAGCTGAGTTCGGGGGGACAGTGTAGCAGAGCTGAGTTGGCGGTGACGGTGTAGCAGAGCTGAGTTGGGGGGGACGGTGTAGCAGAGCTGAGTTGGCGGTGACGGTGTATCAGAGCTGAGTTCGGGGGGACAGTGTAGCAGAGCTGAGTTGGGGGCACGGTGTAGCAGAGCTGAGATGGCACTGACCGAGTAGTAGAGCTGAGTTGGGGGTAAGGTGTAGCAAAGCTGAGTTGGCGATGACAGTGTAGCAGAGCTGAGTTGGCGGTGACGGTGTAGCAGAGCTGAGTTGGCGGTGACAGTGTAGTAGAGCTGAGTTGGGGATGATGGTGTAGCAGAGCTGAATTGGCGGTGATGGTGTAGCAGAGCTGAGTTGGTAATGATGGTGTAGCAGAGCTAAGTTGGCTGTAATGGTGTAGCAGAGCTGAGTTGGGGATGACGGTGTAGCAGAGCTGAGTTGGCGGTGACGGTGTAGCAGAGCTGAGTTGGGGATGACGGTGTAGCAGAGCTGAGTGGGGGGTGACGACGTAGCAAAGCTGAGTTGGGGGGATGGTGTAGCAGAGCTGAATTGGCGGTGACGCTGTAGTAGAGCTGAGTTGGGGATGACGGTGTAGCAGAGCTGAGATGGCACTGACCGAGTAGCAGAGCTGAGTTGGGGGTAAGCTGTAGGAGAGCTGAGTTGGCGGTGACGGTGTAGCAGAGCTGAGTTGGCGGTGACGGTGTAGCAGAGCTGAGTTGGCGGTGACGGTGTAGCAGAGCTGAGTTGGCGGTGACAGTGTAGTAGAGCTGAGTTGGGGATGACGGTGTAGCAGAGCTGAGTTGGCGGTGATGCTGTAGCAGAGCTGAGTTGGCGGTGACGGTGTAGCAGAGCTGAGATGGCGGTGACGGTGTAGTCGAGCTGAGTTGGGGATGACGGTGTAGCAGAGCTGAGTTGGCAGTGATGGTGTAGCAGAGCTGAGTTGGCGGTGACGGTGTAGCAGAGCTGAGTTGGGGTGACGCTGTAGCAGAGTTGAGTGGGGGGACGGTGTAGCAGAGCTGAGTAGAGCTGAGTTGGGGACGACGGTGTAGCAGAGCTGAGTTGGGGGTAACGGTGTAGCAGAGCTGAGTTTGGGGTGACGGTGTAGCAAAGCTGAGTTGGGGGGGACGGTGTAGCAAAGCTGAGTTGGGGGATGACGGTGTAGCAGAGCTGAGTTTGGGGGGGACGGTGTAGCAGAGCTGAGTTGGGGGGGGCGGTGTAGCAGAGCTGAGTTGGGGTGGGGACGGTGTAGCAGAGCTGAGTTGGGGATGATGGTGTAGCAGAGCGGAGTTGGCGGTGACGGTGTAGCAGAGCTGAGTTGGGGATGACGGTGTAGCAGAGCTGAGTTGGGGGGAACGGTATAGCAGAGCTGAGTTGGGGGGGACGGTGTAGCAGAGCTGAGTTGGGGATGACCTTGTAGCAGAGCTGAGTTGGCGGTGACGGTGTAGCAGAGCTGAGTTGGGGATGACAATGACGCAGAGCTTAATTGACGGTGATGGTGTAGCAGAGCTGAGTTGGGGATGACGGTGTAGCAGAGTTGAGGTGACGGTGTAGCAGAGCTGAGCTTGGGGGGACGGTGTAGCAGAACTGACTTGGGGGGACGGTGTAGCAGAACTGAGATGTCACTGACCGAGTAGCAGAGCTGAGTTGGGGGGAAGAAGTAGCAGAGCGGAGTTGGCGGTGACGGTGTAGTAGAGCTGAGTTGGGGATGACAGTGTAGCAGAGCTGAGTTGGCGGTGACGGTGTAGCAGAGCTGAGTTGGCGGTGACGGTGTAGCACAGCTGAGTTGGCACTGACCGAGTAGCAGGGTTGAGTTGGGGGGAAGGTGTAGCAGAGCTGAGTTGGCGGTGACTGTGTAGTAGAGCTGAGTTGGGGATGACGGTGTAGCAGAGCTGAGTTGGCGGTGACAGTGTAGCAGAGCTGAGTTGGGGGTGACAGTGTAGCAGAGCTGAGTTGGGGGTGATGGTGTAGGAGAGCTGAGTTGGGGGAAAGGTGTAGCAGAGCTGAGTTGGCGGTGCAGTAGAGCTGAGTTGGGGATGACGGTGTAGCAGAGCTGAGTTGGGGGTGACGGTATAGCAGAGCTGAGTTGGGGGTGACGGTATAGCAGAGCTGAGATGGCACTGACCGAGTAGCAGAGCTGAGATGGTGAGTGCTGCGGGTGAAGGTGGTGCCCCGTGGCTGATCACGAAGGGAGGGTGCCACTTGGTGATCGTGCGTTGGTGGGGTTGGAAGGTGATTGTGGGGTCGGGTGCCGCTGGTGATAGGGAAGGCTTGCTGCGGGCGATTTTGGGGGGGGGAGCTTGGTGAGTGCGGAGGCTATGCCGTGGGTGAGTGAGGGATGCCACAGGTGATGGTGGGGCGGTTGGTTGTGGGGCGGGGGGCTGTGTGCTGCGGGTGAGTGCTGGACGGTGCGCCGGGAGGCTCTGGACACAGGGGGTGAGCTCTGGGCTGGGGGTGACCGGGTGGCTGCTGTTAGTTAGCTGCGCTGATCACTGTCTCCCTCTCTAACAGCAGCCACCCCATCAGTGTTCTCAGTCACTTCACTGTGCTGGGACTGAGGACACGTGGTGCCGACTCCGAGGGTGGGGGCCAGGAGCAGGGAGCGTGTCGGGTTGGACTGAGGTCTGATGATTCTATGCATTCCGTGGGGGTGAATGCAGCTGGATAACAGCAAAACTGTGCAGAATCCATAATAACTTTATATTGGAAAGATGAAAAGCTACGGGTGGGCAATGTATTAATGCAAAAATAATTTTGGGGGGGAATACACCTTTAACAAATAACCCCCATTCTTAGTAAAAACACAAGACAAAGGAGATTTTATACATAGCGGCACCGACCTGCAGCTGCCTCATATGTTCTGTGGCTGCAGATGGCAGCAAGTGACAAGTTCAGGTGCCGCCCCTGATTAGTGGCCACTCACCCCTCATATGTGGCGCTGTATTATAAATTGGGGGTGGTGGGGGGGCGCTGCTTAATGCTCATATGTGGCGCCATATTATATATGTAGGGAGGTCGCCCATCTATGCTCATATGCGGCACTGTATTACAAATGTATGTGTGTGTAGGGGGGGACACCTATCAATCCTCATATACGGTGCTATATTAGAGCTTGTATGTATTGTCATACCTCCTAACCGTCCCGGATCCAGCGGGATAGTCCCGATTTTGGGGTGATGTCCTGGAACGGCCCCCATGGGTCCCGCTGTCCCCCACCCCGGCCCCGGCGTTCGCACCGGCAGCTGCAGTTTCAGACAGCGTCCCTTACACTGTGAGCGCTCACAGCGACACCTACTGGCCGGGAGTATGCCCCCCCCTGACGCCGCTCCCGACGCTGAGGAGGCCGAGGAGGTGATGCACAGGCTTCTGGTGCAGGCTTCCTCTTCCAGCCCCGCGGCGTCAGATGATGTGAGAAGAGTGCGGGCACTGTGGAGCTGGAAGAGGAAGCCCATAGCTGCGAACAGGTATGACCCGGTAAGCCCCGCCCCCACTGCGGTAAGCCCCACCCCCGGCTAACTAACCAGCAGAGTACACCGGGCCAGAGGAGGAGAGACGCCATGGACAACAGGAAATATGGTAAGTATAATGGGTCAGTCTCTTACCATATTTCTAGTTGTCCATGGCGTCTCCCCTCCTCTGGCCCTGTGTACTCTGCAGGTTAGTTAGCGCTAGTGATGGGTAGTTCGTGAGTGATTAGTTCAAAATGAACTAATCTTCAGAGTGAACTAGTTCATCTAGTTCACCATCCTGACAGAGATTAGTTCATTATGAACTAAACAGAAAGTGGGAGGAGCCAGTGATCCCTCATCCAGCTCCAGGAAACAAGCTCCCTGCTCTCACACTTGCTCTATAGCTCCTGAAGCTGTAAAATAAGGTAGTAAAACACTATACCGCACACATCACATACAAATATAATAGTAATAATATTAATAACATTGAAATTGCACAGTAGACAGACACAGCCCATGTGTGTGTAAGAGAGAGAGAGAGAGAGAGAGAGAGAGAAAGAAAGAGAGAGAGAGTTAGGGCCCTATTCCACTGGACGATTATCGTTCAGATTATCGTTAAATCGTTCGAATCTAAACGATAATCGTTCGGTTGAAATGCAGTTAACGATTAACGACCGAACGAGAAATCGTTGATCGCTTTATAAGACCTGGACTTATTTTTATCGTTGCTCGTTCGCAAATCGTTCGCGTTGAATAAGACATCGTTCGGTCGTTCGCAATAGATACGAATGCAATAGCGAATAAATAGCGAAGAAAAAACGATCGCAATTACGATCATAAGTAACGATTATCGTTCAATGGAAATGAGTGAACGTTTTCAGGTCTTTCGCAATAGTGGTCGTTTGCGATCGTTAATCGTTAATGATATGCAAACGATAATCGTCCAGTGGAATAGGGCCCTTAGTTTCTATATGTGGTTCATGTCCCTCACCAGTCTTTGGGATTAGATCAGCCTCCTGGAGCCTAGAAGATCAGTCTTGCTAAAATCTTTACCCCCTGGCTCCTGTTCTGTACTCAAAATGGTGGCTGCTGATCTGCTTCTCAGCTCCCTCATACACATTCATTATGAGTCAGTCCTCTACACTACCACAGGGGGCAGTGCTGGGCTCAGTGATATGCATCACATTGAACTAGACCTGATTCCTGATTCACTCTCAAACCATTTCGTTCAGCAGTTCATCTAGTTCATTTAGTTCACAGGTCCCATGATGCCTCTCTCTATCAGCTCCTCATAGGATATGGCTGGAGAATCAGCAGGCTGTTTTAGAGAAAGATTTTTTTGCCCCCATAGCAACCAATCACAGCTCAGCTTTCTGATATTGCTCTGACAAGTGAGAGAACTGGAGAATGATAAAAGTTAAACATTTTTTTTAAAAAGTAAGCTTTCCAGTACTTATCAGTTGCTGTATGCCCTACATGAAGTCATGTAATCTTCCCAGTCTGACACAGAGCTCCTTGCAACATGACATTCTGTAGGGCATACAGCAGCTGATAAGTACTGGGAGGCTTGAATATTTAAAAAAGAAAAAAAAGGAAATTACTAACTTGAATAAATAACTTTTGAATTTATTTTCTCCAGAGTACCCCTTTAACAAAAGTTTGTTATATAATGATCAGATGTATTAACTATATCTGATCATTTTAACAAGACTATAACTCCTCCTAGGAGCCAGAGCTTCTGTGTAATGAACTAGAACTGTTCAATATCTTCTCAGCAGAATCCAGAGAAATACTGAACTAAATGAACTCATCTTTTGAACTATTCTTTTCAGTGAACTAGTTCATAGTGAACTAATCACCAAAACGAACTAGATTTCCCATCACTAGTTAGCGTTGCGGTGGGCGCCGGGGGCGGGGCTTACCGCGATGGGGGCGGGGCTTACCGGGTCATACTGTTTGCAACTACGGAAGCCTGCACCAGAAGCTCCACGAGATTGAGTACTAAGGGGCATACTAAGGGGGTACTAAGGGGCATACTAAGAGGGGTACTAAGGGGCATACTAAGGGACATACTAAGGGGCATTCTAAGAAGGTACTAAGGGACATACTAAGAAGGTACTAAGGGGCATACTAAGGGACATACTAAGGGGCATTCTAAGAAGGTACTAAGGGGCATACTAAGAAGGTACTAAGGGGCATACTAAGGGGGTACTAAGGGGCATACTAAGGGGGTACTAAGGGCAGTGGCATCGCTAGGCAGTTTTATTCGGGGCTCATGCCCCGAATAAAATGCCTGCTGCCCCGGATCTCTTCTGCCCCGCTCTTGCGAGCCAGATGCGGCTCTTTTGATGACCGCATCTGGCTCGCAGATTGCAGCTGCTGCTGTCCTCCTTACCTACTGGCCGCCCGCAGCGCCCGGACACGCTCCTCCATCCAATCAGCGGAAACCGGGCGTGTGGGGCCGCTGCGGTGGGCCGTGGTGCACGCATCCAATTAACGCGTGCGCCACGGCCCACCGCAGCGGCCCCACGCTCCCGCTCTGAGCTGATTGAGTTGTAGGAGCACCTCCGGCCGCTACGGTAGGTGAGGCGGACAGCAGCAGCCGCGATCTAGAAGGAGGTGAGCAGGCACGGGGGGAGAGAATTGGGCGAGAAGCACAGGGGGAAAGAAGCAAGGGGGGAGAGAAACGGGAGAAAAGCATGGGGGAGAGAAAGAGGGGAGAAAAGCATGGGGGAGAGAAAGAGGGGAGAAAAGCATGGGGGAGAGAAACAGGGGAGAAAAGCATGGAGGAGAGAAAGAGGGGAGAAAAGCATGGGGGAGAGAAAGAGGGGAGAAAAGCATGGGGGAGAGAAACAGGGGAGAAAGCATGGGGGAGAGAAACAGGGGAGAAAAGCATAGGGGAGAAAAGCATGGAGGAGAGAAACAGGGGAGAAAAGCATGGAGGAGAGAAACAGGGGAGAAAAGCATGGGGGAGAGAAACAGGGGAGAAAGCATGGAGGAGAGAAACAGGGGAGAAAAGCATGGGGGAGAGAAAGAGGGGAGAAAAGCATGGGGGAGAGAAACAGGGGAGAAAGCATGGTAGAGAGAAAGAGGGGAGAAAAGCATGGGGGAGAGAAAGAGGGGAGAAAAGCATGGAGGAGAGAAAGAGGGGAGAAAAGCATGGAGGAGAGAAAGAGGGGAGAAAAGCATGGGGGAGAGATACAGGGGGGAAAAGCATGGGGGAGAGAAACAGGGGAGAAAGCATGGGGGAGAGAAACAGGGGAGAAAAGCATGGGGGAGAGAAAGAGGGGAGAAAAGCATGGAGGAGAGAAACAGGGGAGAAAAGCATGGGGGAGAGAAAGAGGGGAGAAAAGCATGGAGGAGAGAAAGAGGGGAGAAAAGCATGGGGGAGAGATACAGGGGGGAAAAGCATGGGGGAGAGAAACAGGGGAGAAAGCATGGGGGAGAGAAACAGGGGAGAAAAGCATGGAGGAGAGAAACGGGAGAAAAGCATGGGGGAGAGAAACAGGGGAGAAAGCATGGGGGAGAGAAACAGGGGAGAAAAGCATGGAGGAGAGAAAGAGGGGAGAAAAGCATGGGGGAGAGAAACAGGGGGGAAAGGCATGGGGGAGAGAAACAGGGGAGAAAGCATGGGGGAGAGAAACAGGGGAGAAAAGCATGGGGGAGAGAAACAGGGGAGAAAAGCATGGGGGAGAGAAACAGGGGAGAAAAGCATGGGGGAGAGAAACAGGGGAAGAGAAAGAGGGGAGAAAAGCATGGAGGAGAGAAACAGGGGAGAAAAGCATGGGGGAGAGAAACAGGGGAGAAAAGCATGGGGTAGAGAAACAGGGGAGAAAAGCATGGGGGGGAGAAACAGGGGAGAAAGTAACAGAGGAGTGAAATGGGGGAGAGAAACAGGAGAGATAACCATGGGGGAGAGAAACAGGGGAGAAAAGCATGGGGGAGAGAAACAGGGGAGAAAAGCATGGGGGAGAGAAACAGGGGAGAAAAGCATGGGGGAGAGAAAGAGGGGAGAAAAGCATGGGGGAGAGAAAGAGGGGAGAAAAGCATGGGGGAGAGAAACAGGGGAGAAAAGCATGGGGGAGAGAAACAGGGGAGAAAAGCATGGGGGAGAGAAAGAGGGGAGAAAGCATGGTAGAGAGAAAAATGGGGGGAGAGAAACAGGGGAGATAAGCATGGGGGAGAGAAACAGGGGAGATAAGCATGGGGGAGAGAAAAATGGGGGAGAGAAACAGGGGAGAAAAGCATGGGGGAGATAAACAGGGGAGAAAAGCATGGGGGAGAGAAATGGGAGAAAAGCATGGGGGAGAGAAAGGGGAGAAAAGCATGGGGGAGAGAAACTCAGAGGGCCCGGGCCCCGGATGTTTTAGGACCCTAGCAACGCCCCTGACTAAGGGACATACTAAGGGGGGTACTAAGGGGCATACTAAGAAGGTACTAAGGGGCATACTAAGGGGGGTACTAAGGGGCATACTAAGAAGGTACAAAGGGGCATACTAAGGGGGGTACTAAGGGGCATACTAAGAAGGTACTAAGGGGCATACTAAGAAGGTACTAAGGGGCATACTAAGGGGGGTACTAAGGGGCATACTAAGGGGGTACTAAGGGACATACTCAGGGGGGTACTAAGGGACATACTAAGAAGGTACTAAGGGGCATACTAAGGGGGTACTAAGGGACATACTAAGAAGGTACTAAGGGACATACTAAAGGGGTACTAAGGGGCATACTAAGAAGGTACTAAGGGGCATACTAAGGGGGTACTAAGGGACATACTAAGAAGGTACTAAGGGACATACTAAGTGGGTACTAAGGGGCATACTAAGAAGGTACTAAGGGACATACTAAGGGGGTACTAAGGGGCATACTAAGGGATATACTAAGGGGCATACTAAGAAGTTACTAAGGGGCATACTAAGGGACATACTAAGGGGCGTTCTAAGAACGTACTAAGGGACATACTAAGGGGGTACTAAGGGGCATATTAAGAAGGTACTAAGGGGCATACTAAGGGGGTACTAAGGGACATACTAAGAAGCTTCTAAGGGGCATACTAAGGGACATACTAAGGGGCATACTAAGAAGGTACTAAGGGGCATACTAAGGGGGTACTAAGGGGCATACTAAGAAGGTACTAAGGGGCATACTAAGGGGGTACTAAGGGGCATACTAAGGGGGTACTAAAGGGCATACTAAGGGGGTGCTAAAGGGCATACTAAGGGGCATACTAAGAAGGTACTAAGGGGCATACTAAGGGGGTACTAAGGGGCATACTAAGAAGGTACTAAGGGGCATACTAAGGGGGTACTAAGGAACATACTAAGGGGGTACTAAGGGGCATACTAAGGGGGTACTAAGGAGCATACTAAGGGGGTACTAAGGGGCATATTAAGGAGCTTACTAAGGGGGTAGTAAGGGGCATACTAAGGGGCATACTAAGGGGCATACTATGGGGCATACTAAGGGGCGTACTAAGGGGCATACTAAGGGGGTACTAAGAAGGTACTAAGTGGCATACTAAGGGGGTACTAAGGGGCATACTAAGAAGGTACTAAGGGGCATACTAAGTGGCATACTAAGGGGGTACAATGGGGCATACTAAAGGGGTACTAAGGGGGTAGTAAGGGGCATACTAAGGGGTTACTAAAGGGCATACTAAGTTGCATCCTAATTGGGTACTAAGGGGCATACTAAGGGGGTAGTAAGGGGCATGCTAAGGGGGTACTTAAGGGGCATACTAAGGGGGTACTTAAGGGGCATACTAAGGGGGTACTAAGGGGCATACCAAGGGGCATACTAAGGGGGTACTAAGGGGCTTACTAAGGGGCATACTAAGGGGGTACTAAGGGGCATACTAAGGGTACTAAAGGGCATACTAAGGGGGTACTAAGAAGGTAAAAAGGGGGGTACTACAGGGCATACTGAGGGGGTACTAAGAGGATACTAAGAGGCATACTAAGGGCGTACTAAGGGGCATACTAAAGGGATACTAAGAGGCATGCAACATAGGGGCATGCTATATACCATGTGGGGGCTAAAAAGGAGGGGTTATATTATGTGGGGGCTATACTATGTGCTTTTTGGGGGCTCCTGCACAGGATTGGGTCCTATACTATATAGGGGCTGCTACGGGGGAGGGCTATACTCTATGGGGACTGCTGCACAGGGGGAGGGAAAAGTTGGCAAGAAACACAAAATAGAAGCAGAGAAGACGTCCCCTGTGAGTCACCGAATACCGGCAATACAATCACCTGTAAGGTCTGCAGGTGCACAGCCTCATCTACCGCTATATGGTGACTGCTGAGGGAGAGTACTGCTCTGTGCACAGCCTCATCTACCGCTATATGGTGACTGCTGAGGGAGAGTACTGCTCTGTGCACAGCCTCATCTACCGCTATATGGTGACTGCTGAGGGAGAGTACTGCTCTGTGCACAGCCTCATCTACCGCTATATGGTGACTGCTGAGGGAGAGTACTGCACTGTGCACAGCCTCATCTACCGCTATATGGTGACTGCTGAGGGAGAGTACTGCTCTGTGTACAGCCTCATCTACCGCTATATGGTGACTGCTGAGGGAGAGTACTGCTCTGTGCACAGCCTCATCTACCGCTATATGGTGACTGCTGAGGGAGAGTACTGCTCTGTGTATACTGGATGTTATGTAGTAATGGTATAAGGGGGGGGTGGCGTCTCTGATCAATGCTCAATTGTGGCGCCATATAAATGTGTGTGGGGGGGGAGCCTATTAACGTTCATACGTGGCGCCACATTACAAACATAGGGTGGTGCCTATCACATATGTGGCGCTATATTGTAAGTGTGTGTGTATAAAATGCTTTCCCCATACATTGTACAGGATAGGGACACTTTAGGGTCTATCCTGTTCCTATAATACCTAGAGACCGCAGAGCAGCAACCACTCCTCCTGATCTTTTGCAGCTATGCACTTTTAAGGCCGGGTTTACACAGCGTATGACACCGGCCGTGTCACATAACGGCTGGTGTCAGTGAACTTTAGCCCGGCCGGTACTGCTGTACTGCTCAAACGCAGGGCCGGTTTTAGACTAAATGTGGCCCTGGGCAAAGTTGAAGGTGGGGCCCTAAATGCTTAAATATTGTAGCAGCAATTTAATTTTTACACTTTTGTTGGTGATACCTGCTGCTTGTGGTGGGTTCGGCCATCAGTGTAAGGAGTATGAGGCTCTCTGGACAGTCCTCTGACAGATGATATCAGTGGGCATAGGGGGTTAGGCTTGATGGAAAATCAATGCCCAACCTCTTTGTTCTCAGAGAGACAAGCCGCCATCAGATCTATGTGGCTATGGCTTACCCCTCCCATAGAGAACACAGGAAAACTCAGCTGTGCCGAACATTCCTGTGTATTAGGAAGACAGGGCCAGATGATATATATATATCATTAGTGATGTGTGTGCAGCTCTTGCTGTATATAGTGAACAATAAAGATATATACTACGTGATCACGTCCTCAGACCTTGTCTGTGGGATCCCCCAGTCCCAGCTCTCACTTCTGGTCCTCTCTCTGAAGTTATAGGCCGTTCAGCCAGTCACTGGCCGTAACAAACAGACAAGGTCTGAGGACACCGGAGAATGTGATCAGGTAAGTAACAGCTTTATTATGTTATACGCACAGCAGCCAATGATTTTTACACTTGCCAAAAGACAATGATCATTTGATTACTGTTGTCTCTATATACACAGAGCGATATCGGCCAGATTCGGACAATTTTCGTTCCGTGTATTATGGCCCTTAGTCAATTCAGAAGGTTACATGCCAGGACCGCCACTACATGTCAGGACTGCTGCTACATGCCAGGACCGCCGCTACATGCCAGGACTGCTGCTACATGCCAGGACTGCCGCTACATGTCAGGACTGCCACTACATGCCGGGACTGCCTCTACATGTCAGGACTGCTGCTACATGCCAGAACCGCCGCTCCGTGGGTGGGAGGAAAGAGGGGGGACATGGCAGGACTGCTGCTACATGCCAGGACCGCCGCTACATGGCAGGACTGCTGCTACATGCTAGGACCGCCGCTACATGCCAGGACTGCCGCTACATGCCAGGATCGCCGCTACATGCCAGGACTAACGCTACATGCCAGGACTAACGCTACATGCCAGGACTAATGCTACATGCCAGGACCGCCGCTACATGTCAGGACTGCTGCTACATGCCAGGACTCTCACTAGTGGTGTAAACACAAAAACTATTTATACTCACCTGACTTTTGAGTGCAGCGTCTTCTCTAAATGTGTAGATAGATAGATAGGAGATAGATAGATAGATAGATAGATAGATAGATAGATAGATAGAGAGTTGAAAACAAGCCGCACATCCATAGTAACATAGTAACATAGTAAATAAGGTTGAAAGAAGACAAGAGTCCATCAGGTTCAACCTAGGAGAATCCTACTGTGTTGATCTAGGAAGGTGAAAAACCCCTATGCGGCAGAAGACAACCGCCCCACCACCTGGAGAATCTCCCCCCCCCCCTCCCGACTGCAATGGCAACCAGAACAATCCCCGGATCAACGTATCACCAGAAATCTAATGCCCATAACTTGTAATATTATATTGTTCAAGAAAAGTATCAAGGCCTCCCTTGAACTTATTTAATGAATCAGCCATGACAACCTCATGTGGCAGAGAGTTCCACAGTCTTACCGCTCGTACAGTAAAGAACCCGCGTCGATGCTGATGATGAAATCTTCTTTCCTCTAGACGTAGAGGATGCCCCCTTGTCATTGTTACGGACCTAGGAGTAAAAAGACCACTACAAAGATCTCTGTACTGTCCATTCATATATTTGTACATTGTGATCAGATCGCCCCTAAGACGTCTTTTTTCTAGCGTAAATAACCCCAAGCTTGATAACCTGTCTTGGTACTGTAACCCACCCATTCCCTTAATGACCTTTGTTGCCCTCCTCTGCACCCGCTCCAGTTCACCTATGTCCTTCTTATATACCGGTGCCCAAAACTGTACACAGTATTCCATATGTGGTCTGACTAGTGATTTATAAAGAGGCAAAACTATGTTCTCATCTTTAGCATCTATACCTCTTTTGATGCACCCCATTATTTTATTAGCCTTGGCAGCTGCTGCCTGGCACTGATCACTAAAGTTTAGTTTACTGTCCACCAATACCCCCAGGTCCTTTTCGGAAGTAGTTTTACCCAGTGTTTTATTATTTAGCACATAACTGTACTTATTATTTCTATGGCCCAAATGCATAACCTTACATTTATCCACATTAAACTTCATTTGCCATTTCTCCGCCCAAGCCTCTAGCTTCTCCAAATCCCTCTGTAATATGATATTATCCTCCTCTGTACTGATTACTTTACCCAGTTTAGTATCATCTGCAAAAATGGAGATTCTACTCTGTAGCCCCTCTACAAGATCATTAATAAAAATATTAAAAAGAAGTGGACCCAACACTGACCCCTGTGGTACCCCACTAGTAACTAAAACCCAATCTGAATATTTTCCATCAATGACCACCCTCTGTTTTCTATCACACAACCAGTTACTTACCCATTTGCATACGTTTTCCCCCAGTCCCAGCATCCTCATTTTGTAGACCAACCTTTCATGCGGCACAGTATCAAATGCCTTTGAAAAGTCCAGATACACAACATCCACAGCCTCGCCCAGGTCCAGTCTATAACTTACCTCTTCGTAGAAGCCGATCAGATTAGTCTGACAGGACCGATCCCTCATAAATCCATGCTGGTGCTGCGTCATAAGATTATTTTCATTAAGATACTCCAGTATAGCATCTCTTACAATCCCCTCAAATACTTTACCTACTATAGATGTTAGACTTACGGGCCTGTAGTTTCCAGGATCACTCCTTGACCCCTTCTTGAATATCGGTACCACATTAGCTATGCGCCAGTCCTGTGGAACAATCCCTGTCGTAATAGAATCTTTAAATATTAGGAATAACGGTCTGTCCAACACAGTATTTAATTCTTGCAAAACTCTAGGATGGATACCTTCTGGGCCCGGTGACTTATGGATTTTAATGTTTTTAAGGCGTTTTCCCACTTCTTGTTGTGTTAGGCAGGTGAGATTTATGGGAGGATTAACATTATCCCTAGTCATGTCGTCTGTTATGGGATTCTCCTCTGTGAATACAGTAAAGAAGAATGTATTTAGTAGATTGGCCTTTTCCTCTTCCCCCTCCACCATTTCACCCAGATTATTTTTGAGGGGACCAACATTTTCGGTTTTAAGTCTTTTGTTATTTATATAGGTGAAGAACATTTTGGGATTTGTTTTACTTTCTGTGGCTATCCTTCTTTCTGTTGCTATTTTTGCTTCTTTTATTTGCGTTTTACACATTCTATTCTTCTGTCTATAGTTGCTCAATGCTTCCCCACTACCTTCTTGTTTTAGTTGTCTGAATGCTTGTTTCTTATCATTTATTGCACCCCTTACAGCTGAAGTTAACCACATTGGATTTCTCTTATTTCTACTACGTTTATTCCCATATGGTATGTGTCGTTCACACGATTTACCCAGGATGCTCTTAAATATGTCCCATTTCTCTTGTGTACTTTTATTTCTGAAGGCATTGTCCCAGTCTATGTTCCCAAGGTCCTCTCTTAGTTTTTGGAAATTAGCCTTCCTGAAATTTAATGTTTTTGTAGCCCCTCTACTAATAATTTTATTGAAGGATAATTGAAAACTTACTATGTTATGGTCACTATTACCTAGGTGACCCCCCACCTCTATTTTTGATATTCTGTCGGGCGTATTGGTTAAGATCAGGTCCAGAAGGGCCCCCCTCTTGTTGGTTCCTCTACTAGTTGGGAAAGGTAATTATCTTTTACTATTTCCAAAAACACGCTTCCCTTCCTGGAGCTGCAGGTTTCTGCTTTCCAGTTGATATTTGGGGAGTTAAAGTCCCCCATAATAATGACTTCCCCCTGCTTCGCTGCCACATCTATTTGTCTTATAAGAAGATTTTCTGATTCTTTCACTATACTTGGAGGTTTATAACTCACTCCTATAAGAATTTTATTATTCTTCGTCCCTCCCCTTATTTCTACCCAAAGAGACTCCACATTATCATCACATATATCCTCCCGCAGAATAGGCTTAAGGCATGATTTAACATATAGACAGACCCCTCCCCCTTTCTTATTTTTACGGTCATTTCTGAATAGACTATAACCCTGGATATTAACGGCCCAGTCATAGGTCTCGTCCAGCCATGTCTCGCTTATCCCCACTATATCATATTTCTCTTCAACCATTATGAGTTCTAATTCCTCAGCTTTATTAGTGAGGCTTCGAGCATTAGTATACATACATTTAATATATTTGTCCATATTCCCTTTCCTTTTATCACTAGTGACTATTCTAACCCTCCCGCCGCTCCACCCCCAGTTCCATAATCTAGGCCCAGCTCTCCATCTACTCTGTCTTCACTTACTATATTGTAGTTGCCCTCCCCCCCGGTCCCTAGTTTAAACACTCCTCCAACCTCTTATCGATCTTCTCCCCCAGCACGGCTGCACACTCCCCATTGAGATGCAGCCCGTCCCTACCGTAGAGCCTGTAACCGACCGAGAAGTCGGCCCAGTTCTCCATGAACCCAAACCCCTCTATCCTACACCAGCTCTTGAGCCACTTATTTACCTCCCTAATCTCCCGCTGTCTCTCAGGTGTGGCTCGTGGTACAGGTAATATTTCGGAGAATATCACCTTGGAGGTCCTAGTTTTTAGCTTCCTGCCTAAGTCCCTGAAATCGTTTTTAAGGACCCGCCACCTACCTCTAACTTTATCATTGGTGCCAATGTGCACCATGACTGCTGGGTCATCGCCAGCCCCTCCCAGTAATCTGTCAGCCCGATCCGCGATGTGACGAACTCGAGCGCCAGGAAGGCAACACACTGTTCGACGATCCCGGTCTTTGTGACAGATTGCCCTGTCTGTCCCCCTAATAATTGAGTCCCCCACTACCAGTACCTGCCTGGCCTGCCCTGAACTCCTGTTTCCCACCTTACTGGAGCAGACACCCCCCTGGCTTTCAGAGGCAGTGTCCTGCTGCAGCAATGCCACCCCTGAATCAACATCCCCCTCATCCACCAATTTGGCAAACTTGTTGGGGTGTGCCAGATCAGGACTGGCCTCCCTCACACTCTTCCCTCTACCCCTTTTTCTAACTGTGACCCAACTAGCTGCCTCTTCCTCCTGTACCTCCATGCTATCACTCTCACCCCCATCTACCCCTTGGAGTGCTTGCTCAGTGAGCACCAGACCCCTTTCCAGTTTGCTAATGCATCTCAATCGTTGCAGCCGCTCATTTAGATCCAGGATCTGGGCTTCCAAATCAGCAACATGCACACATCTCCCACAATGGTATGCACCCTCGATCGGTTGATCAAGGATTGCATACATCGCACAAGATGTACATTGGGCCGCATTGTCAAACATTGCGCTCATTTATATGGGGATATTATGTATAAAGAAAGAAAAAACAAACAAGCAACAAAAGCAAACAATGTGTTCAAAAGTAAATAAACAATTTGTTTTCCTCTAAAACTCCCCAAATCTAAAGTCCCAGAATATTAAAGTCCCACACTTGAGACAAAAACACACTTCAGATCTAAAACTCGCACGCTCCAAAACTCGCTCACAATACAATATAAAAGTACTTAGCTTGCAGAGTTTGTTGCTTCTGGCTCCAATGTGGCGGGTGCTCAGGGAATAGAGAAAGATAGCGAGAGGCTATCGAAACGTTGCATCTGTTTGTTCACCATTTCTTTGGAATAAACTACACATTTTCTACTACCTGAGCTGGTGTGCTGTGGACTCTCCATCTTCTAGATAGATAGATAGATAGATAGATAGATAGATAGATAGATAGATAGATACATCGATAATATTTGAATGTTTTTATCATTTGCAGATTTCGGCTGTCCTCAGAATCCCATTCTGGTTTCTACAAAGATTTGGCAAAAAGATGGCAGCTTTTGGAATCTCTGTAAGTATTACTGCAGAACATGGCGCTCAGCGGCGTAGCTAATGTCTCCTGGGTCCTGGTGCGAGAGGTCAACTTGGGCCCCCCCCCCTCCCCCTCCAATCACGACCAAGTGATGCTATTGGTGTGTATATATATATATATGTGTATATATATATATATATATATATATATATATATATATATATATAAACACCAAGACAGATATTACCAAGAACACCAGCATATTGGAAGAGAAAGTATTATCACCGTACATATTACCGCCATACTGTTACCGACCAAATCCTGTATACTGAGACCAATATTACCAGTAATACCAGTATATAGGAAGGAAACATTACTGCCACACCACAACCACTACCATCACCACCATATTGTTACTGACCAAATCCAGTATACTAAATCACCTCATCCAGTCATATAGAGGTGGATGCAGCTGTACACAGGCTCTATACACCATATACATTACAGTGCAGTTATATCAGGTGACTCACAGGAGACGTCTTTTCTGATCGGAGTTCTTTCCTTTTCATCTTCTCCATCCGTCCTGGGCCATTATGAGAACTTCTCCGAGCCACGAATCCACAGAATCTGCCAGACAGACATATTAGTCTCCTCACACTGGCACCATCCTCATCTCTATACACGCTGTACATCTGTATTTTCCCCTTTACACCCTCATTTAGTGGGTAGCCCTGACTCTATGTGACCCCCTAATAATATATGCCCCCCTCTGTGTATCCCCTCTCCCCCCATGTTGCCCTCCTTATAGATGGCCCCCTCTCCCCCCACCCTCCCTTATAGATGGCCTCCTCTCCCTCCTCCATATAGATGGCCCCCTCTACCCCCTCCCTTATAGATGGCCTCCTCTCCCCCCTCCTTATAGATGGCCCCCTCTACCCCCTCCCTTATAGATGGCCCCCTCTCTCCTCACCCTCCCTTATAGATGCCCCCCTCTCTTCCACCCTCCCTTATAGATGGCCCCCTCTCCCCCCCTCCCTTATAGATGCCCCCCCTTATAGATGGCCCCCTTCCCCCCCTCCCTTATAGATGGTCCCCTTCCCCCCTCCCTTATAGATGGTCCCCCCCCCTTATAGATGGCCCCCTTCCCCCCCTCCTTTATAGATGGCCCCCTCTCCCCCCACCCTCCCTTATAGATGGTCCCCTTTCCCCCCACCCTCCCTAATAGATGGCCCTCTCCCCCCACCCTCCCTTATAGATGTTCCCCTTTCCCCCCTTCCTTATAGATGGTCCCCTCCCCCCCCTTATAGATGGTCCCCTTCCCCCCCTCCCTTATAGATGGTCCCTCTTCCCCCCCTCATAGATACCCCCCTCTTTCCCCCCACCCTTATAGATGCCCCCCTCTTTCCCCCCACCTTCATAGATGCCCCCCTCTTTCCCCCCACCCTCATAGATGCCCCCGTCTTTCCCCCCACCCTCATAGATGCCCCCCTCTTTCCCCCCACCCTCATAGATGCCCCCCTCTTTTCCCCCACCCTCATAGATGCCCCCCTCTTCCCCCCACCCTGCAGGCTGATAAAAAAAAAAAAAAAAACTTAACTCACCTGACAACGCGCTCCCACATTGATCCTCACTCCTCCTGGTCTGTCCCCGGCTGCTGAGCGGCTGCCGGGGGTGTCACGTCCTATCCCCGGCAGCGCGCGCATCCCAGAGCTCCCTGCTCGCCGGAACCGGAAGTCAGGGCCCAAGGCGCGAAGGGAGCTCTGGGATGCGCGCGCTGCCCCGGATGAGACGCGACACCCCCGGCAGCCGCGCAGCAGCCGGGGGAAGACGGAGCCGGACATACATTTCAACAAGAAAAGAAAAGTATTATAGTAGACAAGGATCTGATTATACATCAGGAAACCATCCATAGTCATAATCCTTGTTTAACAAAATAGAAAATGTTAAGATGAAATATAGGAGCTTGATGTCCATGGTGACCAATTCTCTCTGAACCTTTTAATAGAGTTATTACCAAAGGCTATAGCCTCCTCATATTTGTAAGTGGTATTAATTTCTTGGATTGTGTCCTCTATTTTAGGAATTGCGAAACTCATCCCAGAGCGTCGGATGAGACGCGACACCCCCGGCAGCCGCGCTGCAGCCGGGGGAAGACGGAGCCGGACTCTTGTGACCGCAAGCAATCACAAGAGTGATTGATCGGGAGGGCCTCGCGGGCCCCCCTTCGTGGCGGGCCCGGTCGCGGCGGCGACCGCCGCGACCGCGGTAGCCGCGCCACTGATGGCGCTGTATAAGTGTGTAAGTTCTAATAAAAAACACATGCTGGGTACAAAAAGCCACACGACTAACATGTAAATGATCTAGTACTTACCATTCTAAGAGTAATTAAAGAGTTTGTCTCCCCTAACCACGTCCATATACTCTATCAGGCATCATACACAGGATGTCACGCTGACACTAACTTCTATGGGCAGGAATGTAGAGCCGATAAGTAATTGTGGTACTCGACCAGTGACGTGCTGTGATGTTACTGGTGACGCCACTTCTGTGGTGGTTGGTCGGTTGTGTTGTACACCTCAGCCAGCGATAGTAATGTTGTGATGCCAGTGATAGTCCAGCACACAGGTGCGATGTTGGTACCTGCTTTAGTGTTGTGGCTGGCTGTACTTCCCCCAAATGGTCGGTGACCTGCCAGGCTGTGATGGGTCCCTTGGGCTCTTGTCACGGCAGTCCTGAGTACAGTAGAGGTAGTTGTAGCGGTGCTTGTATAGTTGAGAGCAGAGTGGAGCAGTGTAGAGGAGAGCAGTTTGTCAAGGGAGAAACTTCCTGAATTCCCCCCCCCCCCCCCCAAATCAACCGGTCTCAGAAAGTTATACAGATTTGTAAACTACTTCTATTTAAAAATCTCAGGAACTCCTCCAGTACTTATCAGCTGCTGTATGTCCTGCAGGAAGTGGTGTATTCTCTCCAGCCTAACACAGTGCTCTCTGCTGCCACCTCTGTCCATGTCAGGAACTGTCCAGAGCAGCAGCAAATCCCCATAGAAAACCTCTCCTGCGCATCTACCTATCCCCAAAATGTTCTCTCCCACAGTGGTCGCTGGATTTAAGATGTGGATTATCTCGTACACATCAACAGGGACACGACATAATATTATATTGCCGAATACTCCACTAGATATATTACATGTCGCATTACCCAAAACCGACCTTTCTGAGTGGGTTTCGAAGGGTTTATCAGAATTAAACCAGTTATTCCGGGAAGGTGTTTTATGTTCTTTTTTAGATTTACAAAATGAATATCGCCTCCCAAAAGAAGACCTACACAAATATCTAAAATTACGACAATTTCTACTAACTAGGAAACATACCAATGTGAAATGTAATTTGGATCTTATAAAAATCCTTAAATCCCAACCAAAAGGTCTTAAACCTATTTATGAAATATTAGGGAAAACTACCTCATTTGAAGCAATTGGACCATATGCTAAATGGTCCGCAGAACTGAATATTTCCCCCTCCGAGAAGACTGGAAACATGCTTTCTCATGGTCACACAAGGCCCTACAATGTATAGTTCATGTAGAGGCTACCACCAAAGCAAGGTTACAGTGGTACTACACCCCACTTAGACTTCACAAGATGTTCCCCTCATCCTCTAGTTTATGTTGGAGGGAATGTGGGTGTGAAGGATCATTACAGCACATTCTATGGTATTGCCCACGGATAACACAATATTGGAGTGAAACCTCTAAATTAGTGGACAAATTATTTAAAACTCAAATCCCACTAACACCCCAATTAGCACTTTTGCTCTTAGGGATCCATATGATTCCACCACCGTTTCGCATTTTGTTTTGCAAAATAGTAGTAATTGCGAAACTATTCTTAACAAGAAGATGGAAATCTTCTTCTATTCCTAAAATAGAGGACACAATCCAAGAAAGTAATACCACTTACAAATATGAGGAGGCTATAGCCTTTGGTAATAACTCTATTAAAAGGTTCAGAGAGAATTGGTCACCATGGACATCAAGCTCCTATTTTTCATCTTAACATTTTCTATTTTGTTAAACAAGGATTATGACTATGGATGGTTTCCTGATGTATAATCAGATCCTTGTCTACTATAATACTCTTCTTTTCTTGTTGAAATGTATGTATAATTGTTTGGAAATTATGTATGTTTGTTGGAAATGTTGTACGGTTCTAAGTTGTACAACTGTTTTTATTTGGAAAAGTTTGTTAAAACCTAATAAATATATCGAAACAGAAAACCTCTCCTGCTCTGGGCAGTTCCTGACATGGACAGAAGTAGCAGCAGAGAGCACTGTGTCAGACTGGAAAGAATACACCGGTTCCTGCAGGGCATACAGCAGCTGATTACTACTGTAATTTGCAAATCCATATAACTTTATGGTACCAGTTGTTTTGAAAAAAATTCCTAGAACGAGCTTGGAGAAGTGCTTTGCTGAGTCCTTCTCTCTGTCTTTCTTCAAGGGACAGATTCTGTAAAAAGTCTATGGAGTCCTTCTCTTACAGTGAGATGGGGAGAGAAGCACTCAGCAGAGCGCTTCTCCATACTTGTTCTTGACATGTCAGTTATTTGCAGGTCTGCATGGGATCCCGTCCGGAGCGTATACGATGTGTATACGCTCCGGCCAGGATCCCATAGCAGATAAGGCTATGTTCACAGGCGCATAAAGTCCGGCCGTTGTTGTCATCGGCCGTACTTTTACGTAGCGTGAACATAGCCTTACTGTGAAAATAATAATAATTAGTAAACCAAATTTTATGTGATTCCTCGTCAAGCACCAACACAGTACACACACACTCATCTCCCCTTTCTGTGGGTGACAGTACCAATAGTCCGGGTGGGTCACTATTCCACTCCGGACCACCGTGATAAGCACCCAAGGGACCCTGCAACAACCCGGCAGGTCACTGTCCATAGGGGAACAAGGTATAACCGGCCCTTTAAAATAAAAGCAGGTGTGCCACCATACCTGTGTACCCAACCGGCACTGGCGTAACAACATAACATCACTGGGCCCGGCTATATCTCGGCCAACCACCATAGAGCTGGCTTCACACTTCACCACCTAGCAAGTGACAGGCCGTACCGACACACCGGGGGTCAACCCAGTATACAGTAAGGTGAGGACCAGCTACTTCTTAGGGATCGCATGCACATGGCTATTTTGGCATTTACATATAAGATGATGATGGTGTTATAAGGAATGAGACATTCTTTGGAGTTTACCTCCTCCTTTATTGGCCCTGAGAACATGATGACCTGTCATGTCTCTCCATTTAGCGGTTTTTATTTGTTTTTTAAGTAAAATCTTTTTGGGGTGTTTTTTTGTGTATTTAATGAATTACAAATAAAGATACTTTCTACATTTTGATACCTTGGTGTGCCAGTGCCTTAATTACATACTTTATATATAGTTGGTTCTAGTTGTCTTCTTGTATGTTGGCTTTGTAGCCGCCGCTTTTTACCCAAAAGCTGCGCATCTTCTCCTTTGGTAGTTTAACTCTTTCTCCAAACCAGTCACAGTCCTGGGCGGTAATCGCACCTTTTGGGGCATGATTGACAGTCAGGGAACCTGCTGGGACACTGGGAAGCCGGATGACATCTTGGGGATACGCCAACACACCGGTGACCAAGCAGGTTGCCTGACTGTCAATCATTCCCCAAGAGGTGCGATTACAGCCCAGGAACTGTGACTGGTTTGGAGAAAGACACTGCCCAGATACCTAGATAAAACTAAATCACATACAATGCCAGAAAAGATAAAACAGTGACTTTGGGCGTTTTGAAAATACAGATGACCATCACAATATATGGTGGGAACTATTGCAGCTTGCTTTATTATGCTATTTTTGGGGGTTTAGAACTCAAAAAAGGTGGTGAATTGTTCCATTTAAAAGGTTTATCCAAGCTCAAGAAAACACAGCTACTTTTTTAGCAAAAACAGCGCCACCCCTGTCCTTAGGTTGTGTGTGGTATGGCAATTCAGCTTAATTCATTTGAATGGAACTGAGCTAAAAAACCTACACCCAAACTGAGGACAGTAGCAGTGCTGTTTCTATAAGAAAGCGGCCATTTTTTTCTAAGCCTGGGTAACCCCTTTAAGTGTATAAATAACAATCCTTAGTGCAAAATACCATACATGCCTATGTGTAAGTATAGAATCCCGTCTGCTCCCCTTCTTCCATCCATACCCCTTCTCTATATCCCTCTTCTCACCTCTCCTGGTTGAACCTGATGGGCCTTTTTTGATGTGTTTTTTTTTTAACCTTACTAACTATGTGTCCTGTTGGCTCCTTACCCTTGTACTGTTAAAGGAGTGCTCCAGGCAGGGTTTTTTTATTATAATACTGCTGGGTGGGGGGATGAAAACAATGACATCCATTCACGTCCCCGCTGGAGCTCTGGAATTGGGGAGATAAGTGGACGTCATTGATTTCATCCACTCCCTCTTCGGCGATACTGAAAAAAGGCCTCCCGCCCCGGAGTACCCCTTTAGATAAGATGATGGAAGTGATATCATTTTACACAATACATTTCCTCAGGTTGCAGACGCGACGCTCCACCCTCATTGTCATCTAAACCTCATGTCCAGCTGTGGAGAGACAAGTCTACAACACAGGAATATCAGCCACAAAACCATCAGCTGCATCTGCTCCATGTAGTATCCGGAGTCCGGGAACCATCAGCTGCATCTGCTCCATGTAGTATCCGGAGTCCGGGAACCATCAGCTGCATCTGCTCCATGTAGTATCCGGAGTCCGGGAACCATCAGCTGCATCTGCTCCATGTAGTATCCGGAGTCCGGGAACCATCAGCTGCATCTGCTCCATGTAGTATCCGGAGTCCGGCAACCATCAGCTGCATCTGCTCCATGTAGTATCCGGAGTCCGTGAACCATCATCATGGCAAATAGCTGGAAAGAGAGGCAACACACTGTATCAACCTATGGACCATGTATCACTATGTTCTCCCCAGAATATGGGCGCAAATATTATCTATCAAAGACCCAAAACTGTTACATTCAGATTTATTTTGTACGTGTGAAGTAATTTTATTCTAATAAGATGTAATTATAGTTATAGATTAGTAACACAGGTCTGCAGTTTATCAGGAGAAATGTCTCTTTCCCTATGGGCTGTAATATAGCAGGTACAAGCTCTCAGCCACCTTGCACTGATGGTACAGGAGCTTCAGTCTTTGGGCATTGATAATATTATGGGGGTTACCCGGCTTCGCCTCCTCATTAGACACAGTAAGTGTCATTTATCATTATAACCTGTTGGAGGCGCTCCGCAGAGGCGGATCCAGTTTTCCTTTTTCTAGGACATCACTGAGATCTGGGCTAGAAATGAACGTCCCTATTATTTGCCCTGATATAAAACTACAGATTTGTGGCTATTAGAACCAGAAGGAAAATACAGGAAAAAAAGGTCAAAATATCTATTAAACCTTTTCTTTATTTGTTTCTATCCCAAATAAAACTGCCATGTTCCTTATTTCCTTGCTCTTTTCTTCTTATAATTTCCATAGACGGCACTCACAGACTGATGTATTGTAAACTTTACTCTATGTGCATTCTTTCCAATCTGACACTGTGCTCTCTGCTGCCACCTCTGTCCATGTCAGGAACTGTCCTGAGCAGGAGAGGTTTTCTATGGGGATTTGCTACTGCTCTGACAGTTCCTGACATGGACAGAGGTGGCAGCAGAGAGCACTGTATCAGACTGGAGAGAATACACCACTTTCTGCAAGGCATACAGCAGCTGATAAGTACTGGAAGAGTTCTTGAAATTTTTAAATAGAAGTAATTTACAGATCTGTTTAACTTTCTGATACCAGATTATCTAAAAACATTTTTTTCTCCAGAGTCCCCCTTTAATATGTACATCCAGGACGCAGCAAATGTGCAATAAAGTAAAGTGCAAAAAGTGTTATGTTTAAATTACCTATCTGAGCGCCGGCCTTGTTCTCTGTGTCGCCCCCTGGTGTCACCTCCTCCGCCCGGCACTGTCCGCTCCCAGAGTCGGCAGGTTGGTATTTTTTGATCTGGAGAGAGAGATCCTGAGAAGCTGAGCGCACACACACCCTGGAGAACATGAGGACTAGGATGAGTGGAGAGCGGGGGAAGAGTGCCCTGTTATCAGTGGCAGCAGGAGAGAGACAGAGCACACACACAGGAGGCACAGAGGGACGGAGCGCACACACAGGAGGCACAGAGAGACAGAGCGCACACACAGGAGGCATAGTGAGACGGAGCGCACACACAGGAGGCACAGAGAGACGGAGCGCACACAAAGGAGGCACAGCAAGACGGAGAGCACACACAGGAGGCACAGCAAGACGGAGCGCACACACAGGAGGCATAGAGAGACGGAGCGAACACACAATAGGCACAGAGAGACGGAGCGCACACACAGGAGGCACAGAGAGACGGAGCGCACACACAGGAGGCACAGAGAGACAGAGCGCACACACAGGAGGCATAGTGAGACGGAGCGCACACACAGGAGGCACAGCAAGACGGAGCGCACACACAGGAGGCACAGAGAGACGGAGCGCACACACAGGAGGCACAGCAAGACGGAGCGCACACACAGGAGGCATAGAGAGACGGAGCGCACACACAGGAGGCACAGAGAGATGGAGCGCACACACAGGAGGCACAGAGAGACGGAGCGCACACACAGGAGGCACAGAGGAACGGAGCGCACACACAGGAGGCACAGAGAGATGAAGCGCACATACAGGAGGCACAGAGAGACGGAGCGCACACACAGGAGGCACAGAGGGACGGAGCGCACACACAGGAGGCATAGAGAGATGGAGCGCACACAGGAGGCACAGAGGGACGGAGCGCACACACAGGAAGCACAGAGAGACGGAGCGCACACACAGGAGGCACAGAGAGAAGGAGCGCACACACAGGAAGCACAGAGAGAGGGAG
Source organism: Dendropsophus ebraccatus (assembly GCF_027789765.1). Taxonomy (NCBI): domain Eukaryota; kingdom Metazoa; phylum Chordata; class Amphibia; order Anura; family Hylidae; genus Dendropsophus; species Dendropsophus ebraccatus. The sequence continues at coordinate 59,607,354 of NC_091461.1, forward strand.
CGCACACACTGGAGGCACAGAGAGAGGGAGCGCACACAGAGGAAGCACAGAGGGACGGAGCGCACACACAGGAGGCACAGAGAGAGGGAGCGCACACACAGGAAGCACAGAGAGAGGGAGCGCACACACTGGAGGCACAGAGAGAGGGAGCGCACACAGAGGAGGCATAGAGAGATGGAGCGCACACAGGAGGCACAGAGAGACGGAGCGCGCACACAGGAGGCATAGAGAGACGGAGCGCACACACAGGAGGCATACAGAGACGGAGCGTACACACAGGAGGCATACATGACCCGAGAGGAAACCAGGGGGGACACTGCCCGGACTGCAAGTGAGGAGCTATGTGTACTGCCCCTGAACCTTTGACAGTGGCTGCGTGGCCTGCCGGGAGAGGAGGGTGCTGATCTTATAGGGGAGGTCACAGCAGCAGAGAGGATGTCAGGAGAGGAGGGTGCTGATCTCTAGGGGAGGTCACAGCAGCACAGAGGATGTCAGGAGAGGAGGGTGCTGATCTTATAGGGGAGGTAACAGCAGCACAGAGGATGTCAGGAGAGGATGGTGCTGATCTTATAGGGGAGGTCATAGCAGCACAAAGGATGTCAGGAGAGGAGGGTGCTGATCTCTAGGGGAGGTCACAGCAGCACAGAGGATGTCAGGAGAATAGGGTGCTGATCTCATAGGGGAGGTCCCAGCAGCACAGAGGATGTCAGGCGAGGACGGTGCTGATCTTATAAGAGAGGTCACAGCAGCACAGAGGATGTCAGGAGAGGAGGGTGCTGATCTTATAGGGGAGATGACAGGGTTCCAGCAGCACAGAGGATGTCAGGAGAGGAGGGTGCTGATCTTATAGGAGAGGTCACAGCAGCACAGAGGATGTCAGGAGAGGAGGGTGTTGATCTTATAGGGGAGGTCACAGGGTCCCAGCAGCACAGAGGATGTCAGGAGAGGAGGGTGCTGATCTTATAGGGGAGATGACAGGGTTCCACCAGCACAGAGGATGTCAGGAGAGGAGGGTGCTGATCTTATAGGAGAGGTCACAGCAGCACAGAGGATGTCAGAAGAGGAGGGTGTTGATCTTATAGGGGAGGTCACAGGGTCCCAGCAGCACAGAGGATGTCAGGAGAGGAGGGGTGCTGATCTTTTAGGAGAGGTCACAGCAGCACAGAGGATGTCAGGAGAGGAGGATGCTGATCTTATAGGGGAGGTCACAGCAGCACAGAAGATGTCAGGAGAGGAGGGTGCTGATTGCGGGTGCAGGGCGCTGTCAGTTTGCTTGGTGCTGTACACATTGTGCAGTGTGTGCAGCCACTCTGGGAGGAGGAAAAAGAGGAGAGCGGCTGAAAGTTACTTAACTTTAGAAAGTGTCTGCATGGCCTGCCGGCAGGGGCGGTCTTGGCATTTCTGGGGCCCCAAGCAAAGTCATGTCTGGGGCCCCCCCATGCCCCCCCTCCTCGACATGCGCTGCCCCCCCCCCCCTTAGGTTATATAGTCCTCTTATAAACCTCCTACCACCATACAGAGATTACATATCACCTCAAAACTGCTCTGAACAAAACAGGAAGATATTACCAATGATTCCATAACATAATACTGCCACACCATGACCCCTATCACTACAGACCCTATAGCAGAGTGCAGTTACATCCAGTGACTAACAGGAGGCGTCTTCTCTGATCAGCGTCTTTTACTTCTTTTTCTTTCTCTCTCCATCCAGCGTGAGCCACCTTGAAGTCTTCTCCCGGCTGGTAATCTTCCACCCAAAATCTCTCAGAGAAATATTTTAGGCTCCAACACATACAGTAGTTAGGTCCCCTCTACGTCTATATAGTAGTTACGCCCCTCTGTGCCCCCACAGATTAAAGGTGTCCCTGTGCTCCCACTTAATAATTAGGTATGTTCTGTGCCCCAGTATAGTAGTGAGGCATATACTTCTGTGCAGTCCCAATGTAATTAAGACCGCTGTGTGCTGCCCCCAGTTATATAGACCCCTTGTGCGTTGCCGACAGTAGTATATACCTCTTGTGTGCTGTCCCCAGTGGTATATAGACCCCCCTGTGTGCTCCCGCAGTTATATATAGACCTATGTGATCCCCCAGTTATACATAGCCCCCCTGTGTGCTCCCCCAGTATACTATATAGACCCCCTGTGTGCTGCTCCCAGTCGTATATACCCCGTGTGCTCCCCCCAGTTGTATATACCCCCCGTGTGCTGCCCCCAGTTGTATATACCCTGTGTGCTGCCCCCAGTTTTATATACCCCCTGTGTGCTCCCCCACTTGTATATAGCCTCCCTGTGAGCTTCCCCACTTGTATATAGCCCCCCTGTGTGCTCCCCCCTTATATAGCCCCCCTGTGAGCTCCCCCACTTGTATATAGCCCCCTGTGAGCTCCCCCACTTGTATATAGCCCCCTGTGAGCTCCCCCACTTGTATATAGCCCCCTGTGAGTTCCCTTACTTGTATATAGCCCCCTGTGTGCCCCCCACTTGTATAGAGCCCCCCTGTGTGCTCCCCTGTTTATATAGCCCCCCTGTGCGCTCCCCCGTTTATAAATATCACACTGGCACAAAGGGCCGTTAGCCCAAAGAGCCCCGGATCACCCCTTGAAAACTATATCTAAAACTTAACTTTTAATAAGTATTATTAAATTATAAAGTCATTAAGCACCGTGAAAAATTTAAAATCACTCTCCCACAGTTCACTAATATATGTACTTTAGTCCACAGTCGGTGGTACTCTAAACTACCCAGATAGCTGCAGACTACTGGGATTGAGGAACTGTGGAAGTAGCAAATAAAAACCTAACACACCGCCACCACAACTAGTTTCACCCCTAAACGGGGCGTCTTCAGGTGTAGGGCAAATGGCCGTTTTATATAGACCCCCACTGTGTGCTCCCCCGTTTAGATAGCCCCCCTGTGCGCTCCCGCATTTATATAGCCCCCCTGTGCGCTCCCCCCGTTTATATAGCCCCCCCCTGTGCGCTCGCCCCGTTTATATAGCCCCCCTGTGCGCTCCCCCCGTTTATATAGCCCCCTGTGCGCTCCCCCCGTTTATATAGTCCCCTGTGCGCTTCTCCCATTTTATATAGGCCCCCACTGTGTGCTCTACCTCCTATATAGTATATAACAGAAAAAAACAAAACAAAACATTTTTACTCACCTGGGACCGGCATTTCCTCTTCTCGTCTCTTCTCTTCCCTTTTGTGGCTGCGGTCACAAGAGGCCGCTCTCCCGTTGTCATGGCCTCTTGTGACCGCAGGGAAAACACTTCCTGCGGCCACAAGAGTGACTGACAGGGAGGGAGCCAATGGCTCCTGCCCTGTCAGTGCCAGAGCGGGGCCCCCCTGGATGTCTGGGGCCCCACGCAATTGCGTGGGATGCTTGGTGCCCAAGACCGCTACTGCCTGCCGGGGGAGGAGGGTGCTGTCACTGCGTGCGGCTGCAGCCATGGCAACATGCACAGTGTGGGGCTGTCAGGACTACAAGTCTCAAGAACCCTGATGCTGAGAGTTGTTGTTATATTGGAAGGCTGCTGCTGTAACACTGCAACTCCCAGCATACCTCATTGTGCACTTTAACTCCCAGCATACCTCCTTGTGCACTACAACTCCCAGCATACCTCCTTGTGCACTACAACTCCCAGCATACCTCCTTGTGCACTACAACTCCCAGCATACCTCATTGTGCACTACAACTCCCAGCATACCTCATTGTGCACTACAACTCCCATTATACCTCATTGTGCACTACAACTCCCAGCATACCTTCTTGTGCACAACAACTATCATAGCCGCAGTCTGGGGGCCCTCCCCCCAGACTACAGCTATGATAGTTGTTGTGCACAAGCAGGTATATTTGTATTGTTTTTTTGAGGTATCGAACTGGTATTGAGTATCATAATAAAAAAGCTGGTATGGTGACATCACTAGCAAGGCCTAGGCCTGTAATGCCTCTCTGTGCTTGCTCCCCACCTCTCTGCATTTCAGTAACGGTCCAGGGCTGGATTGTGTCCTCCTTTACCGGAAGAATATTGCGCTTGCTCCACTGCTAGCGGGGTGGTTCACAATGGGGGCCCAGGCTGGGCCCAAGTTGCATTTAATCCGCTGCTGCTTCTTGCAGGACATACAGCAGCTGATAAGTACTGGACTTTTTTTTTACAGAAATAGGTTACAAATTAGTTTAACTTATTGACACCAGGTGATTTAAAAACTATTTTTTAAAGATGTGAAGCAAGGACTAAACATATTATAAATGCCATTTTTCCTATTGCCCTGGGGTCCTCAGGGTTTTCAGGGCTGCATACGCCTTGTAATGTATACTCAACCAGGGTGGATATACAGGACGCCAAGATCAAGGAAATCTGTCTGGTTCGTAGCAGGTAGAGAGCTGCATACACAAGCATGTGGACGGGTTGTACAACCGCTAGTCACAGTGCCTGGCGTCAGCACCGGGCTTACCTGGGCAAGTGACGGGCCCTGTTAGCAGCTAGCAGAACGTGATGGCAGGTGTATTTTGGCAACAGCTTAACAGTCGCTTGTTAGGAAACTCACTTGTGGGACAGTTTCTTTAGTGCAGCGCTCTCTAACATGTGACTTTCCAGTTGCTGCAAAACTACAACCCCCATTGTGCACTGCTGGCAAGGTATAATGGCCATTATAGTTTGGCAGCAGCTGAAAAGTCACTGACTGGGAAAGAAAGATTTAGGAAAACTGTTTATTTAATCCAGTGTTCTCCAACAAGTGACTCACTCTCCAGTTGCTGCAAAACTACAACTTGCATCACGCACTACTGGAAGGACATGATGGGAGTCGTATTTTGGCAACAGCTGAAGAGCCAGTGGTTGGGAAACAATGATTTAGGAGGACAGTGGCCCAATTTATCTAGGGGTGCAGTGACGGGGGGCATTGTCATAATTCATAAGTGCAAAGTTATTTTTGCACCAAGAGAAGGGCTAACTACAGACTGAAGCACAAGGTGCAGCTCACCTACAGATGGGGGGCACAAAGAGGGTCCTGTTACTGTTTGGGAGCTCTATGCCACCATGTATTGGGCTGTAAAAATCTGCAACATATCCTCCATGTCTGAACTCACCCTACATCATTCTGAGAGGCCATAAAAGCCTATTTCACATCTGACATTGTATAGTGGGTGACATGGCTAAGGCTAGGTTCACAATGCGTTTTATCCTATACGTTTAACGTATACATTTTATGGAAAAAAACGGATGCAACTACCGATGCAATTGTGTGCCATCCGGTTGGATCCGGTTGGAACCGGTTGGATCCAGTTTTTCCATTGACTTGTAAACAACAACAACATGACAACGTGTCTGGGCATGCTCATGACATCACTACGACAAGCAGTGACATCACGTAAGTGACATAATTGGTGATGTCATCTAAGGGCCCTATAAGAGAAGGTGCAGAGCCCCAGAATCTCTGTTCTTAGGGACTCACTAGCGATCACACTTTTGGTATTACCTTGCTTTCTGCCTGTGTATACTGATAGTTATTTCTAGTGTTTTCGATTTTCGTCAATCCATGGAGAGAGAGGAGAGGATTGAGAGGGAGCTTGCCATTTTTGGCAACCTCCTGTGCTATCTGGTTCCAATCCTAGTGGGCTGTCTTTCCACCAGACAACCACTCAGCATGATTGAACCCTTCATCAACCCGCTGAGCTGGGGCAATTCCATCAGCGACCCGCTCAGCTGGGACAATATCACCTTGGGCCTGAGGCCAAACAGCACCATCACAGACCAGACCAGCTGTAAGATTACCCCCATCCTGCAGAGGCCCAATTACACCACCAGAAACCTGCAGCGTCCAAACACCACCATTGAAGACCTGCCCGACTGTGACCTGATGTCCATCACCAGTCATGTCCAGAGCGCAGCAACCGCCTTCACTGACCTGCTTAGCTGGCTGACTGCTGTTAGCGATGTGCTCAGCTGGACATCCACTACCAGTCGCCTGCTGAGCTGGACTTTCAGTGATAGCGCCCTGCTGACCTGGATCACGGCTGCTGTAGAGAGAGTGAGTGTGATCACCACCATCTGTGATTACATCAACTGGATCTGCAGCACCAGAGACCTCATCATCTGGACCACCACCCTCACCCGCAGCAGCTTCCTGGACATCTGGACGACCACAGCCACCTGGATCACCAACACCACCACCGGTGAGCTGACAATGTTGATTTCCACCGTCACCGCCAGCGATCTGCAGAGCGCACTGAGCAGCATAAGTGAGAAGCTGGTGTGGATTGCCACAACCCTCCAGCTTCTCACTTGGCTGACCAGTCGCTGCAACAGGTGCGCTTGGCTGCTAACTGCGGGTGAGGCGTTGTCCTGGATGAACACTACAAGCAGGATGCTGATCGTCGCCCTACAGGGCATCAGACTTATTGTGCGATGTCTGTCCAGTACCGAGGAGCTGAGGAAATGCCTGGCCATCATTTCTGAAGAAGTGCTAAGCGGCTTCCCCGCCACCACCACCACAGCACGCTCCGAGGGACATCCCTACCGCCGACAGCGAATCATTTGAAATGATGGGACAACATCACCAGGGGCCTGCAGTTCCATCAGAGAGCAGCCCAGCTGGAAGATTACCACCAACCTGCAGAGGCCCAATTCCACCACCACCAACCTGCAGCGTAGCAACTCCAGCACCATCAAAATGCAGAGCCCAAACAACACCATTGGAGACCTGCCCAACTGGAATATGACCACCTGTGACCTCATTTCCATCAGCAGCCATCTCCAAAGTGCAGCAACCACCTTCACTGACCTGCTTAGCTGGACATCCACCGCCAGCCGCCTGCTGAGCTGAACTTTCACTAATAGTGACCTGCTGACCTGGATCACAGCTGCTGTAGAGCCAGTGAGTGTGATCACCACCGCCTGTGATTTCATCACCTGGATCTGCAGCACAAGAGATCTAATCATCTGGACCACCACCCTCACCAGCTTCCTGGAGATCTGGATGACCACAGCCACCTGGATCACAACTACTACTGCCGGTGAGCGGATCACGTGGATTTCCACCATCAGCACCAGCGATCTGCAAGCAATCACATCGAGTGAGACATTGTCCTGGACTACAACCACCAGCAGGATGCTGATCGGCTTCCTACAGAGCATCAGACTGATCCTGCGATGCTTCACCAGTACCGAGGAGCTGAGGAAATGCCTGGCCATCATCTCCAAGAAAGTGCTCAGCGGCTTCCCCGCCGCCACCACCACCACAGCACGCTCCGAGGGACATCCTGACCGCCGACAGCGAATAATTTAATAACTTAAATAAAGGTTTTTCTTGTTGCCAAAAATGTGTACTTTTTATGTCACTATACATTGTAGTAAGGTGTGCAAGGGTGTAAGTGTGTAATAATGATAATGTGGGACACTAAAAACACCATACACCACCTCTCTTACACTGTACCTGTCAGCTCTGCCCCCCCCAAAGATGGCCGCTCTGCCGTACTCACCGTTATTGTGTGAGGTGAGGAGGAAAGGGGAACTACAACCATGGTGGATGGCACACAGGAGCGCCCCCTGCTGGTCACTCTCCTTCTCCAGCTCTTCCCTCTGCCACTGGCTGTAGGAGTATACGCTGCCCAAACAAAAACACCCGGTGGGGTCTCAGTAGATTTATCCTTGTTTCCAGATAGTAACCAATCACAGCTCAGCTTTCATTTCTCACATTGCTCTGGGAACATGAAAGCTGAGTTGTGATTGGTTGCTATGGGCAACAAAGAGACTCTTACCATTAGAAAGCTTAAAGAGGTATTCCCCACAAGAGCTAAAATAATGTAATGCTCCCAAACCTGGCTGGCCTTACTCACCAAGTCCCTCTGAGTATTTTGAGACGTCTCCCATCTTTCTAGCTGCTGCCGTTCCTGAGTTACAAGTTTTTCTAAAAGCCGATCTATATCCAAGATAGGAAACTACATTTCCCATCATGCAATGCTTCTGCCTGATAATGGTGAAGTAGCAGAGCTGAGACAATGAAGGAGATGATGACAGTGTAGCAGAGCTGAGATGGCGGTGTTGGTGTAGCAGAGCTGAGTTGGCGGTGACAGTGTAGCAGAGCTGAGTTGGCGGTGAAGGTGTAGCAGAGCTGAGTTGGAAGTGACCGAGTAGCAGAGCTGAGTTGGGGAAAGGTGTAGCAGAGCTGAGAAAGGTGTAGCAGAGCTGAGTTGGCTGTGACGGTGTAGCAGAGCTGAGTTGGCGGTGAAGGTGTAGCAGAGCTGAGTTGGAAGTGACCGAGTAGCAGAGCTGAGTTGGGGAAAGGTGTAGCAGAGCTGAGAAAGGTGTAGCAGAGCTGAGTTGGCTGTGACGGTGTAGCAGAGCTGAGTTGGCGGTGAAGGTGTAGCAGAGCTGAGTTGGCGGTGGCGGTGTCGCCGAGCTGAGTTGGCGGTGACGGTGTCGCAGAGCTGAGTTGGGGATGACGGTGTAGCAGAGCTGAGTTGGGGGAGACGTTGTAACAGAGCTGAGTTGGGGGTGACGGTATAGGCAGAGCTGAGTTGGGGGATGACCTTGTAGCAGAGCTGAGTTGGCAGTGACGGTGCAGCAGAGCTGAGTTGGGGGGGACGGTGTAGGAAAGCTGAGTTGGGGATGACAATGTAGCAGAGCTGAATAGGCGGAGACGGTGTAGCAGAGCTAAGTTAGCGGTGACGGTGTAGAAGAGCTGAGTTGGCGGTGACGGTGTAGCAAAGCTGAGTTGGGGATGACGGTGTAGCACACCTACGTTGGGGATGATGGTGTAGGAGAGCTGAGTTGGCGGTGACGGTGTAACAGAGCTGAGTTGGTGATGGTGTAGCAGAGCTGAGTTTGGGGGGACGGTGTAGCAGAGCTGAGTTGGGGATGACGGTGTAGCAGAGCTGAGTTGGTGGTAATGGTGTAGCAGAGCTGAGTTGGGGATGACGGTGTAGCAGAGCTGAGTTGGCGGTGACGGTGTAGCAGAGCTGAGTTGGCGGTGACGGTGTAGCAGAGCAGAGTTGGCGGTGACGGTGTAGCAGAGCTGAGTTGGCGGTGACGGGGTAGCAGAGCTGAGTTGGCGGTGACGGTGTAGCAGAGCTGAGTTGGCAGTGACGGTGTAGCAGAGCTGAGTTGGCAGTGACGGTGTAGCAGAGCTGAGTTGGCGGTGACAGTGTAGTAGAGCTGAAATGGGGATGACGGTGTAGCAGAGCTGAGTTGGGGGGACGGTGTAGCAGAGCTGAGTTGGGGATGACCTTGTAGCAGAGCTGAGTTGGCGGTGACGGTGTAGCAGAGCTGAGATGGGGATGACGGTGTAGCAGAGCTGAGTTGGCGGTGATGGTGTAGCAGAGCTGAGTTGGCGGTGACGGTGTAGCAGAGCTGAGTTGGCGGTGACGTTGTAGCAGAGCTGAGTTGGCGGTGACGGTGTAGCAGAGCTGAGTTGGGGATGACGGTGTAGCAGAGCTGAGTTTGGGATGACAATGTAGCAGAGCTAAATTGGCGGTGACAGTGTAGTAGAGCTGAATTGGGGATGACGGTGTGGCAGAGCTGAGTTGGCGGTGATGGTGTAACAGAGCTGAGATGGTGGTGACAGTGTAGTAGAGCTGAGTTAGGGATGACAATGCAGCAGTGCTGAGTTGGGGATGACAATGTAGCAGAGCTGAATTGGCGGTGATCGTGTAGCAGAACTGAATTGGCGGTGACGGTGTAGCAAAGCTGAATTGGCGCTGACGGGGTAACAAAGCTGAGTTGGCGTGACGGTGTAGCAGAGCTGAATTGGCGGTGACGGTGTAGCAGAGCTGAGTTGGGGATGACGGTGTAGAAGAGCTGAGTTGGGGATGACAGTGTAGCAGAGCTAAATTGGCGGTGACAGTGTAGTAGAGCTGAGTTGGGGATGACGGTGTAGCAGAGCTGAGTTGGCGGTGATGGTGTAGCAGAGCTGAGATGGCGGTGACAGTGTAGTAGAGCTGAGTTGGGGATGACGGTGTAGCAGAACTGAGTTGGGGGTGACGTTGTAGCATAGCTGAGTTGGGGGGGGACGGTGTAGCAGAGCTGAGTTGGGGATGACCTTGTAGCAAAGCTGAGTTGGCGGTGACAGTGTAGCAGAGCTGTGTTGGGGATGACAATGTAGCAGAGCTGAATTGGCGGTGAGGGTGTAGCAGAGCTGAGTTGGCGGTGAGGGTGTAGCAGAGCTGAGTTGGCGGTGACGGTGTAGCAGAGCTGAGTTGGTGGTAATGGTGTAGCAGAGCTGAGTTGGGGATGACGGTGTAGCAGAGCAGAATTGGTGGTGATGGTGTAGCAAAGCTGAGTTGGCGGTGACGGTGTAGCAGAGCTGAGTTGGCGGTGACGGTGTAGCAGAGCTGAGTTGGGGATGACGGTTTAGCAGAGCTGAGTTAACGGTGACGGTGTAGCAGAGCTGAGTTGGGGATGACGGTGTAGCAGAGCTGAAATGGGGGTGACGGTGTAGCAGAGCTGAGTTGGCGGTGACGGTGTAGCAGAGCTGAGTTGGCGGTAATGGTGTAGCAGAGCTCAGTTGGGAATGACAGTGTAGTAAAGCTGAGTTGGGGGGGACGGTGTAGCAAAGCTGAGTTGGGGATGACTGTGTAGCAGAGCTGAGTTGGCGGTGACGGTGTAGCAGAGCTGAGTTGGTGGTGACGGTGTAGCAGAGCTGAGTTTGGGGGGACGGTGTAAAAGAGCTGAGTTGGGGGGACGGTGTAGCAGAGCTGAGATGGCACTGACCGAGTAGCAGAGCTGAGTTGGGGCGAAGGTGTAGCAGAGCTGAGTTGGCGGTGACGGTGTAGCAAAGCTGAGTTGGGGATGACGGTGTAGCAGACCTGCAGTGACGGTGTAGGAGAGCTGAGTTGGCGGTGACGGTGTAGCAGAGCTGAGTTTGGGGGGACGGTGTAGCAGAGCTGAGTTGGGGGGACGGTGTAGCAGAGCTGAGATGGCACTGACCGAGTAGCAGAGCTGAGTTGGGGGGAAGAAGTAGCAGAGCGGAGTTGGCGGTGACGGTGTAGCAGAGCTGAGTTGGCGGTGACGGTGTAGCACAGCTGAGTTGGCACTGACTGAGTAGCAGGGTTGAGTTGGAGGGAAGGTGTAGCAGAGCTGAGTTGGCGGTGACTGTGAAGTAGAGCTGAGTTGGGGATGACGGTGTAGCAGAGCTGAGTTGGCGGTGACAGTGTAGCAGAGCTCAGTTGGGGGTGACAGTGTAGCAGAGCTGAGTTGGGGGTGACAGTGTAGCAGAGCTGAGTTGGGGGTGATGGTGTAGGAGAGCTGAGTTGGCGGTGACGGTGTAGCACAGCTGAGTTGGGGCGGACGGTGTAGCACAGCTGAGTTGGGGCGGACGGTGTAGCAGAGCTGAGTTGGGGATGACGGTGTAGCAGAGCTGAGTTGGCGGTGACGGTGTAGCAGAGTTGAGTTGGCGGTGACAGTGTAGCAGAGCTGAGTTGGCACTGACCGAGTAGCAGTGCTGAGTTGGGGGGGACGGTGTAGTAGATCTGAGTTGGGGGGACGGTGTAGCAGAGCTGAGAGGGCACTGACCAAGTAGCAGAGCTGAGTTGGGGGTAATGGTGTAGCAGAGCTGAGTTGACGGTGACGGTGTAGTAGAGCTGAGTTGGGGATGACGGTGTAGCAGAGTTGAGGTGACGGTGTAGCAGAGCTGAGTTGGCGGTGACGGTGTAGCAGAGCTGAGCTTGGGGGGACGGTGTAGCAGAACTGAGTTGGGGGGACGGTGTAGCAGAGCTGAGATGTCACTGACCGAGTAGCAGAGCTGAGTTGGGGGGAAGAAGTAGCAGAGCGGAGTTGGCGGTGACGGTGTAGGAGAGCTGAGTTGGGGATGACAGTGTAGCAGAGCTGAGTTGGCGGTGACGGTGTAGCAGAGCTGAGTTGGCGGTGACGGTGTAGCACAGCTGAGTTGGCACTGACCAAGTAGCAGGGTTGAGTTGGGGGGAAGGTGTAGCAGAGCTGAGTTGGCGGTGACTGTGTAGCAGAGCTGAGTTGGGGATGACGGTGTAGCAGAGCTGAGTTGGCGGTGACAGTGTAGCAGAGCTGAGTTGGGGGTGACAGTGTAGCAGAGCTGAGTTGGGGGTGACAGTGTAGCAGAGCTGAGTTGGGGGTGACAGTGTAGCAGAGCTGAGTTGGGGGTGATGGTGTAGCAGAGCTGAGTTGGCGGTGATGGTGTAGCACAGCTGAGTTGGGGAAGACGGTGTAGCACAGCTGAGTTGGGGCGGACGGTGTAGCAGAGCTGAGTTGGGGATGACGGTGTAGCAGAGCTGAGTTGGCGGTGACGGTGTAGCAGAGTTGAGTTGGCGGTGACAGTGTAGCAGAGCTGAGTTGGCACTGACCGAGTAGCAGAGCTGAGTTGGGGGAAAGGTGTAGCAGAGCTGAGTTGGCGGTGACGGTGTAGTAGAGCTGAGTTGGGGATGACGGTGTAGCAGAGCTGAGTTGGGGGTGACGGTATAGCAGAGCTGAGTTGGGGGTGACGGTATAGCAGAGCTGAGTTGGGGGGACGGTTTAGCAGAGCTGAGATGGCACTGACCGAGTAGCAGAGCTGAGATGGTGAGTGCTGCGGGTGAAGGTGGTGCCCCATGGCTGATCACGAAGGGAGGGTGCCACTTGGTGATCGTGCGTTGGTGGGGTTGGAAGGTGATTGTGGGGTCGGGTGCCGCTGGTGATAGGGAAGGCTTGCTGCGGGCGATTTTGGGGGGGGAGCTTGGTGAGTGCGGAGGCTATGCCGTGGGTGAGTGAGGGATGCCACGGGTGATGGTGGGGCGGTTGGTTGTGGGGCGGGGGGCTGTGTGCTGCGGGTGAGTGCTGGACAGTGCGCCGGGAGGCTCTGGACACAGGGGGTGAGCTCTGGGCTGGGGGTGACCGGGTGGCTGCTGTTAGTTAGCTGCGCTGATCGCTGTCTCCCTCTCTAACAGCAGCCACCCCATCAGTGTTCTCAGTCACTTCACTGTGCTGGGACTGAGGACACGTGGTGCCGACTCCGAGGGTGGGGGCCAGGAGCAGGGAACGTGTCGGGTTGGACTGAGGTCTGATGATTCTATGCATTCCGTGGGGGTGAATGCAGCTGGATAACAGCAAAACTGTGCAGAATCCATAATAACTTTATATTGGAAAGATGAAAAGCTACGGGTGGGCAACGTATTAATGCAAAAATAATTTTGGGGGGAATACACCTTTAACAAATAACGCCCATTCTTAGTAAAAACACAAGACAAAGGAGATTTTATACATAGCGGCACCGACCTGCAGCTGCCTCATATGTTCTGTGGCTGCAGATGGCAGCAAGTGACAAGTTCAGGTGCCGCCCCTGATTAGTGGCCACTCACCCCTCATATGTGGCGCTGTATTATAAATTGGGGGTGGTGGTGGGGCGCTGCTTAATGCTCATATGTGGCGCCATATTATATATGTAGGGAGGTCGCCCATCTATGCTCATATGCGGCACTGTATTACAAATGCATGTGTGTGTAGGGGGACACACCTATCAATCCTCATATACGGTGCTATATTAGGACTTGTATGTATTGTCATACCTCCTAACCGTCCCGGATCCAGCGGGATAGTCCCGATTTTGGGGTGATGTCCCGGAACGGCCCCCATGTGTCCCGCTGTCCCCCACCCCGGCCCCGGCGTTCGCACCGGCAGCTGCAGTTTCAGACAGCGTCCCTTACACTGTGAGCGCTCACAGCGACACCTACTGGCCGGGAGTATGCCCCCCCCTGACGCCGCTCCCGACGCTGAGGAGGCCGAGGAGGTGATGCACAGGCTTCTGGTGCAGGCTTCCTCTTCCAGCCCCGCGGCGTCAGATGATGTGAGAAGAGTGCGGGCACCGTGGAGCTGGAAGAGGAAGCCCATAGCTGCCAACAGGTATGACCCGGTAAGCCCCGCCCCCACTGCGGTAAGCCCCACCCCCGGCTAACTAACCAGCAGAGTACACCGGGCCAGAGGAGGAGAGACGCCATGGACAACAGGAAATATGGTAAGTATAATGGGTCAGTCTCTTACTATATTTCTAGTTGTCCATGGCGTCTCCCCTCCTCTGGCCCTGTGTACTCTCCAGGTTAGTTAGCGCTAGTGATGGGTAGTTCGTGAGTGATTAGTTCAAAATTAACTAATCTTCAGAGTGAACTAGTTCATCTAGTTCACCATCCTGACAGAGATTAGTTCATTATGAACTAAACAGAAAGTGGGAGGAGCCAGTGATCCCTCATCCAGCTCCAGGAAACAAGCTCCCTGCTCTCACACTTGCTCTATAGCTCCTGAAGCTGTAAAATAAGGTAGTAAAACACTATACCGCACACATCACATACAAATATAATAGTAATAATATTAATTAAATTGAAATTGCACAGTAGACAGACACAGCCCATATGTGTGTAAGAGAGAGAGAGAGAGAGAGAGAGAGAGAGAGAGAGAAAGAGAGCGAGAGAGAGAGAGAGAGAGAGAGAGAGAGAGAGAGAGAGAGAGAGAGAAAGAAAGAAAGAGAGAGAGAGTTAGTTTCTATATGTGGTTCATGTCCCTCACCAGTCTTTGGGATTAGATCAGCCTCCTGGAGCCTAGAAGATCAGTCTTGCTAAAATCTTTACCCCCTGGCTCCTGTTCTGTACTACAAAATGGTGGCTGCTGATCTGCTTCTCAGCTCCCTAATACACATTCATTATGAGTCAGTCCTCTACACTACCACAGGGGGCAGTGCTGGGCTCAGTGATATGCATCACATTGAACTAGACCTGATTCCTGATTCACTCTCAAACCATTTCGTTCAGCAGTTCATCTAGTTCATTTAGTTCACAGGTCCCATGATGCCTCTCTCTATCAGCTCCTCATAGGATATGGCTGGAGAATCAGCAGGCTGTTTTAGAGAAAGATTTTTTTGCCTCCATAGCAACCAATCACAGCTCAGCTTTCTGATATTGCTCTGACAAGTGAGAGAACTGGAGAATGATGAAAGTTAAACATTTTTTTTAAAAAGTAAGCTTTCCAGTACTTATCAGTTGCTGTATGCCCTACATGAAGTCATGTAATCTTCCCAGTCTGACACAGAGCTCCTTGCAACATGACATTCTGTAGGGCATACAGCAGCTGATAAGTACTGGGAGGCTTGAATATTTAAAAAAGAAAAAAAAGGAAATTACTAACTTGAATAAATAACTTTTGAATTTATTTTCTCCAGAGTACCCCTTTAACAAAAGTTTGTTATATAATGATCAGATGTATTAACTATATCTGATCATTTTAACAAGACTATAACTCCTCCTAGGAGCCAGAGCTTCTGTGTAATGAACTAGAACTGTTCAATATCTTCTCAGCAGAATCCAGAGAAATACTGAACTAAATGAACTCATCTTTTGAACTATTCTTTTCAGTGAACTAGTTCATAGTGAACTAATCACCAAAACGAACTAGATTTCCCATCACTAGTTAGCGCTGCGGTGGGCGCCGGGGGCGGGGCTTACCGCGATGGGGGCGGGGCTTACCGGGTCATACTGTTTGCAACTACAGAAGCCTGCACCAGAAGCTCCACGAGATTGAGTACTAAGGGGCATACTAAGGGGGTACTACGGGGGTACTAAGGGGCATACTAAGAGGGGTACTAAGGGGCATACTAAGGGACATACTAAGGGGCATTCTAAGAAGGTACTAAGGGACATACTAAGAAGGTACTAAGGGGCATACTAAGGGACATACTAAGGGGCATTCTAAGAAGGTACTAAGGGGCATACTAAGAAGGTACTAAGGGGCATACTAAGGGGGTACTAAGGGGCATACTAAGGGGGTACTAAGGGCAGTGGCGTCGCTAGGCAGTTTTATTCGGGGCTCATGCCCCGAATAAAATGCCTGCTGCCCCGGATCTCTTCTGCCCCGCTCTTGCGAGCCAGATGCGGCTCTTTTGATGGCCGCATCTGGCTCGCAGATTGCAGCTGCTGCTGTCCTCCTTACCTACTGGCCGCCCGCAGCGCCCGGACACGCTCCTCCATCCAATCAGCGGAAACCGGGAGTGTGGGGCCGCTGCGGTGGGCCGTGGTGCACGCATCCAATTAACGCGTGCGCCACGGCCCACCGCAGCGGCCCCACGCTCCCGCTCTGACCTGATTGAGTTGTAGGAGCACCTCCGGCCGCTACGGTAGGTGAGGCGGACAGCAGCAGCCGCGATCTAGAAGGAGGTGAGCAGGCACGGGGGGAGAGAAACGGGCGAGAAGCACAGGGGGAAAGAAGCAAGGGGGGAGAGAAACGGGAGAAATGCATGGGGGAGAGAAAGAGGGGAGAAAAGCATGGAGGAGAGAAAGGGGAGAAAAGCATGGGTGAGAGAAAGAGGGGAGAAAAGCATGGGGGAGAGAAACAGGGGAGAAAAGCATAGGGGAGAGAAACAGAGGAGAAAAGCATGGGGGAGAAAAGCATAGGGGAGAGAAACAGAGGAGAAAAGCATAGGGGAGAAAAGCATGGAGGAGAGAAACAGGGGAGAAAAGCATGGGGGAGAGAAAGGGGAGAAAAGCATGGGGGAGAGAAAGAGGGGAGAAAAGCATAGGGGAGAAAAGCATGGAGGAGAAAAGCATGGGGGAGAGAAAGAGGGGAGAAAAGCATGTGGGAGAGAAACAGGGGAGAAAAGCATAGGGGAGAAAAGCATGGAGGAGAAAAGCATGGGGGAGAGAAAGAGGGGAGAAAAGCATGGAGGAGAGAAACAGGGGAGAAAAGCATGGGGGAGAGAAAGAGGGGAGAAAAGCATGGGGGAGAGAAACAGGGGAGAAAGCATGGGGGAGAGAAACAGGGGAGAAAAGCATGGGGGAGAGAAACAGGGGAGAAAGCATGGGGGAGAGAAACAGGGGAGAAAAGCATGGGGGAGAGAAACAGGGGAAGAGAAAGAGGGGAGAAAAGCATGTGGGAGAGAAACAGGGGAGAAAAGCATAGGGGAGAAAAGCATGGAGGAGAAAAGCATGGGGGAGAGAAACGGGCGAGAAGCACAGGGGGAAAGAAGCAAGGGGGGAGAGAAACGGGAGAAATGCATGGGGGAGAGAAAGAGGGGAGAAAAGCATGGAGGAGAGAAAGGGGAGAAAAGCATGGGTGAGAGAAAGAGGGGAGAAAAGCATGGGGGAGAGAAACAGGGGAGAAAAGCATAGGGGAGAGAAACAGAGGAGAAAAGCATGGGGGAGAAAAGCATAGGGGAGAGAAACAGAGGAGAAAAGCATAGGGGAGAAAAGCATGGAGGAGAGAAACAGGGGAGAAAAGCATGGGGGAGAGAAAGGGGAGAAAAGCATGGGGGAGAGAAAGAGGGGAGAAAAGCATGTGGGAGAGAAACAGGGGAGAAAAGCATGGGGGAGAGAAACAGGGGAGAAAAGCATGGGGGAGAGAAAGGGGGGAGAAAAGCATGGGGGAGAGAAACAGGGGAGAAAGCATGGTAGAGAGAAAAATGGGGGAGAGAAACAGGGGAGATAAGCATGGGGGAGAGAAACAGGGGAGATAAGCATGGGGGAGAGAAGCAGGGGAGATAAGCATGGGGGAGAGAAAAATGGGGGAGAGAAACAGGGGAGAAAAGCATGGGGGAGATAAACATGGGAGAAAAGCATGGGGGAGAGAAATGGGAGAAAAGCATGGGGGAGAGAAAGGGGAGAAAAGCATGGGGGAAAGAAACTCAGAGGGCCCGGGCCCCGGATGTTTTAGGACCCTAGCAACGCCCCTGACTAAGGGACATACTAAGGGGGGTACTAAGGGGCATACTAAGAAGGTACTAAGGGGCATACTAAGGGGGGTACTAAGGGACATACTAAGAAGGTACAAATGGGCATACTAAGGGGGGTACTAAGGGGCATACTAAGAAGGTACTAAGGGGAAGAAGGTACTAAGGAGCATACTAAGGGGGGTACTAAGGGGCATACTAAGGGACATACTAAGGGGGTACTAAGGGACATACTAAGAAGGTACTAAGGGGCATACTAAGGGGGTACTAAGGGACATACTAAGAAGGTACTAAGGGACATACTAAGGGGGTACTAAGGGGCATACTAAGAAGGTACTAAGGGGCATACTAAGGGGGTACTAAGGGACATACTAAGAAGGTACTAAGGGACATACTAAGTGGGTACTAAGGGGAATACTAAGAAGGTACTAAGGGACATACTAAGGGGGTACTAAGGGGCATACTAAGGGATATACTAAGAAGTTACTAAGGGGCATACTAAGGGACATACTAAGGGGCGTTCTAAGAAGGTACTAAGGGACAAACTAAGGGGGTACTAAGGGGCATATTAAGAAGGTACTAAGGGACATACTAAGAAGCTTCTAAGGGGCATACTAAGGGACATACTAAGGGGCATACTAAGAAGGTACTAAGGGGCATACTAAGGGGGTACTAAGGGGCATACTAAGAAGGTACTAAGGGGCATACTAAGGAGGTACTAACGGGCATACTAAGGGGGTACTAAGGGGCATACTAAGGGGGTGCTAAAGGGCATACTAAGGGGCATACTAAGAAGGTACTAAGGGGCATACTAAGGGGGTACTAAGGGGCATACTAAGAAGGTACTAAGGGACATACTAAGGGGGTACTAAGGAACATACTAAGGGGGTACTAAGGGGCATACTGAGGGGGTACTAAGGGGCATACTAAGGGGGTACTAAGGGGCATACTAAGGAGCTTACTAAGGGGGTAGTAAGGGGCATACTAAGGGGGTACTAAGGGGCATACTAAGGGGCATACTATGGGGCATACTAAGGGGCGTACTAAGGGGCATACTAAGGGGGTACTAAGAAGGTACTAAGAGGCATACTAAGGGGGTACTAAGGGGCATACTAAGTGGCATACTAAGGGGGTACAATGGGGCATACTAAAGGGGTACTAAGGGGGTAGTAAGGGGCATACTAAGGAGCATACTAAAGGGCATACTAAGGGGCATCCTAATTGGGTACTAAGGGGCATACTAAGGGGGTAGTAAGGGGCATGCTAAGGGGGAACTTAAGGGCATACTAAGGGGGTACTAAGGGGCATACCAAGGGGCATACTAAGGGGGTACTAAGGGGCTTACTAAGGGGCATACTAAGGGGGTACTAAGGGGCATACTAAGGGTACTAAAGGGCATACTAAGGGGGTACTAAGAAGGTAAAAAGGGGGGTACTACAGGGCATACTGAGGGGGTACTAAGAGGATACTAAGAGGCATACTAAGGGCGTACTAAGGGGCATACTAAAGGGATACTAAGAGGCATGCAACATAGGGGCATGCTATATACCATGTGGGGGCTAAAAAGGAGGGGTTATATTATGTGGGGGCTATACTATGTGCTTTTTGGGGGCTCCTGCACAGGATTATAGGGGCTGCTACGGGGGAGGGCTATACTCTATGGGGACTGCTGCACAGGGGGAGGGAAAAGTTGGCAAGAAACACAAAATAGAAGCAGAGAAGACGTCCCCTGTGAGTCACCGAATACCGGCAATACAATCACCTATAAGGTCTGCAGGTGCACAGCCTCATCTACCGCTATATGGTGACTGCTGAGGGAGAGTACTGCTCTGTGCACAGCCTCATCTACCGCTATATGGTGACTGCTGAGGGAGAGTACTGCTCTGTGTACAGCCTCATCTACCGCTATATGGTGACTGCTGAGGGAGAGTACTGCTCTGTCCACAGCCTCATCTACCGCTATATGGTGACTGCTGAGGGAGAGTACTGCTCTGTGCACAGCCTCATCTACCGCTACATGGTGACTGCTGAGGGAGAGTACTGCTCTGTGCACAGCCTCATCTACCGCTATATGGTGACTGCTGAGGGAGAGTACTGCTCTGTGTATACTGGATATTATGTAGTAATGGTATAAGGGGGGGGGGGGGGGTGGCGTCTCGGATCAATGCTCAATTGTGGCGCCATATAAATGTGTGGGGGGGGGGGAGCCTATTAACGTTCATACGTGGCGCCACATTACAAACATAGGGTGGTGCCTATCACATATGTGGCGCTATATTGTAAGTGTGTGTGTATAAAATGCTTTCCCCATACATTGTACAGGATAGGGACACTTTAGGGTCTATCCTGTTCCTATAATACCTAGAGACCGCAGAGCAGCAACCACTCCTTCTGATCTTTTGCAGCTATGCACTTTTAAGGCCGGGTTTACACAGCGTATGACACCGGCCGTGTCACATAACGGCTGGTGTCAGTGAACTTTAGCCCGGCCGGTACTGCTGTACTGCTCAGACGCAGGGCCGGTTTTAGACTAAATGTGGCCCTGGGCAAAGTTGAAGGTGGGGCCCTAAATGCTTAAATATTGTAGCAGCAATTTAATTTTTACACTTTTGTTGGTGATACCTGCTGCTTGTGGTGGGTTCGGCCATCAGTGTAAGGAGTATGAGGCTCTCTGGACAGTCCTCTGACAGATGATATCAGTGGGCATAGGGGGTTAGGCTTGATGGAAAATCAATGCCCAACCTCTTTGTTCTCAGAGAGACAAGCCGCCATCAGATCTATGTGGCTATGGCTTACCCCTCCCATAGAGAACACAGGAAAACTCAGGACTGCTGCTACATGCTAGGACCGCCGCTACATGGCAGGACTGCTGCTACATGCTAGGACCGCCGCTACATGGCAGGACTGCTGCTACATGCTAGGACCGCCGCTACATGCCAGGACTGCCGCTACATGCCAGGATCGCCGCTACATGCCAGGACTAACGCTACATGCCAGGACTAACGCTACATGCCAGGAATAATGCTACATGCCAGGACCGCCGCTACATGTCAGGACTGCTGCTACATGCCAGGACTCTCACTAGTGGTGTAAACACAAAAACTATTTATACTCACCTGAGTGCAGCGTCTTCTCTAAATGTGTAGATAGATAGATAGGAGATAGATAGATAGATAGATAGATAGATAGATAGATAGATAGATAGATAGATAGATAGAGAGTAGAAAACAAGCCGCACATCCAATTCCAATGTGGCGGGTGCTCAGGGAATAGAGAAAGATAGCGAGAGGCTATCGAAACGTTGCATCTGTTTGTTCACCATTTTTTTGGAATAAACTACACATTTTCTACTACCTGAGCTGGTGTGCTGTGGACTCTCCATCTTCTAGATAGATAGATAGATAGATAGATAGATAGATAGATACATCGATAATATTTGAATGTTTTTATCATTTGCAGATTTCGGCTGTCCTCAGTATCCCATTCTGGTTTCTACAAAGATTTGGCAAAAAGATGGCAGCTTTTGGAATCTCTGTAAGTATTACTGCAGAACATGGCGCTCAGCGGCGTAGCTAATGTCTCCTGGGCCCTGGTGCGAGAGGTCAACTTGGGCCCCCCCCCTCCTCCTCCTTTCACGACCAAGTGATGCTATTGGTGTGTGTGTATATATATATATATATATATATATATATATATATATATATATATATATATATACACACCAAGACAGATATTACCAAGAACACCAGCATATTGGAAGAGAAAGTATTATCACCGTACATATTACCGCCATACTGTTACCGACCAAATCCTGTATACTGAGACCAATATTACCAGTAATACCAGTATATAGGAAGGAAACATTACTGCCACACCACAACCACTACCATCACCACCATATTGTTACTGACCAAATCCAGTATACTAAATCACCTCATCCAGTCATATAGAGGTGGATGCAGCTGTACACAGGCTCTATACACCATATACATTACAGTGCAGTTATATCAGGTGACTCACAGGAGACGTCTTTTCTGATCGGAGTTCTTTCCTTTTCATCTTCTTCTCCATCCGTCCTGGGCCATTATGAGAACTTCTCCGAGCCACGAATCCACAGAATCTGCCAGACAGACATATTAGTCTCCTCACACTGGCACCATCCTCATCTCTATACACGCTGCACATCTGTATTGTCCCCTTTACACCCTCATTTAGTGGGTAGCCCTGACTCTATGTGACCCCCTAATAATATATGCCCCCCTCTGTGTATCCCCTCTCCCCCCATGTTGCCCTCCTTATAGATGGCCCCCTCTCCCCCCACCCTCCCTTATAGATGGCCTCCTCTCCCTCCTCCATATAGATGGCCCCCTCTACCCCCTCCCTTATAGATGGCCTCCTCTCCGCCCTCCTTATAGATGGCCCCCTCTACCCCCTCCCTTATAGATGGCCTCCTCTCCGCCCTCCTTATAGATGGCCCCCTCTACCCCCTCCCTTATAGATGGCCCCCTCTCCCCCACCCTCCCTTATAGATGGCCCCCTCTCCCCCCCCCCCTCCCTTATAGATGGTCCCCCCCCTTATAGATGGCCCCCTTCCCCCCCTCCCTTATAGATTGTCCCCTTCCCCCCTCCCTTATAGATGGTCCCCCCCCTTATAGATGGCCCCCTTCCCCCCCTCCCTTATAGATGGCCCCCTCTCCCCCCACCCTCCCTTATAGATGGTCCCCTTTCCCCCCACCCTCCCTTATAGATGGCCCTCTCCCCCCACCCTCCCTTATAGATGTTCCCCTTTCCCCCCTTCCTTATAGATGGTCCCCCCCCCCTTATAGATGGTCCCTTTCCCCCCTCCCTTATAGATGGTCCCTCTTCCCCCCTTCATAGATACCCCCCTCTTTCCCCCACCTTCATAGATGCCCCCCTCTTTCCCCCCACCCTCATAGATGCCCCCGTCTTTCCCCCCACCCTCATAGATGCCCCCACTTTCCCCCCACCCTCATAGATGCCCCCCTCTTCCCCCCCACCCTCATAGATGGTCCCCTTTCCCCCCCACCCTCATAGATGCCCCCCTCTTTCCCCCCACCATCATAGATGCCCCCCTCTTTCCCCCCACCCTCATAGATGCCCCCGTCTTTCCCCCCACCCTTATAGATGCCCCCACTTTCCCCCCACCCTCATAGATGCCCCCCTCTTCCCCCCACCCTCATAGATGGTCCCCTTTCCCCCCACCCTCATAGATGCCCCCCTCTTTCCCCCCACCCTCATAGATGCCCCCCTCTTTCCCCCCACCATCATAGATGCCCCCCTCTTTCCCCCACCCTCATAGATGCCCCCCTCTTTTCCCCCACCCTCATAGATGCCCCCCTCTTCCCCCCACCCTCATAGATGCCCCCCTCTTCCCCCCACCCTCATAGATGCCCCCCTCTTTCCCCCACCCTGCAGGCTGATAAAAAAAAAATAAATAAAACTTAACTCACCTGACAACGCGATCCCACATTGATCCTCACTCCTCCTGGTCTGTCCCCGGCTGCTGCGCGGCTGCCGGGGGTGTCACGTCCTATCCCCGGCAGCGCGCGCATCCCAGAGCTCCCTGCGCGCCGGAACCAGAAGTCAGGGCCCAAGGCGCGCAGGGAGCTCTGGGATGCGCGCGCTGCCCCGGATGAGACGCGACACCCCCGGCAGCCGCGCAGCAGCCGGGGGAAGACGGAGCCGGACATACATTTCAACAAGAAAAGAAGAGTATTATAGTAGACAAGGATCTGATTATACATCAGGAAACCATCCATAGTCATAATCCTTGTTTAACAAAATAGAAAATGTTAAGATGAAAAATAGGAGCTTGATGTCCATGGTGACCAATTCTCTCTGAACCTTTTAATAGAGTTATTACCAAAGGCTATAGCCTCCTCATATTTGTAAGTGGTATTAATTTCTTGGATTGTGTCCTCTATTTTAGGAATTGCGAAACTCATCCCAGAGCTCCCTGCGCGCCGGAACTGGAAGTCGGATGCGCGCGCTGCCCCGGATGAGACGCGACACCCCCGGCAGCCGCGCAGCAGCCGGGGGAAGACGTAGCCGGACTCTTGTGACCGCAAGCAATCACAAGAGTGATTGATCGGGAGGGCCTCGCGGGCCCCCTTTCGTGGCGGGCCCGGTCGCGGCGGCGACCGCCGCGACCGCGGTAGCTGCGCCACTGATGGCGCTGTATAAGTGTGTAAGTTCTAATAAAAAACACATGCTGGGTACAAAAAGCCACACGACTAACATGTAAATGATCTAGTACTTACCATTCTAAGAGTAATTAAAGAGTTTGTCTCCCCTAACCACGTCCATATACTCTATCAGGCATCATACACAGGATGTCACGCTGACACTAACTTCTATGGGCAGGAATGTAGAGCCGATAAGTAATTGTGGTACTCGACCAGTGACGTGCTGTGATGTTACTGGTGACGCCACTTCTGTGGTGGTTGGTCGGTTGTGTTGTACACCTCAGCCAGCGATAGTAATGTTGTGATGCCAGTGATAGTCCAGCACACAGGTGCGATGTTGGTACCTGCTTTAGTGTTGTGGCTGGCTGTACTTCCCCCAAATGGTCGGTGACCTGCCAGGCTGTGATGGGTCCCTTGGGCTCTTGTCACGGCAGTCCTGAGTACAGTAGAGGTAGTTGTAGCGGTGCTTGTATAGTTGAGAGCAGAGTGGAGCAGTGTAGAGGAGAGCAGTTTGTCAAGGGAGAAACTTCCTGAATCCCCCCCCCCCCAAATCAACCGGTCTCAGAAAGTTATACAGATTTGTAAATTACTTCTATTTAAAAATCTCAGGAACTCCTCCAGTACTTATCAGCTGCTGTATGTCCTGCAGGAAGTGGTGTATTCTCTCCAGCCTAACACAGTGCTCTCTGCTGCCACCTCTGTTCATGTCAGGAACTGTCCAGAGCAGCAGCAAATCCCCATAGAAAACCTCTCCTGCGGGGGGCGTGGCTTGGCTACCGAGACTGATGGCTGCAGGTTAATCCAGCTCCAGGGACAAAGCGGCATAAAAGCGACGTGGGACAGCAAAAAAGATATTTTTACAGCCTGTGAACCTCTCCACGGCATAAGCGGCCCCCAAGGCACATTATGAGCCGCTCCTGAAGATTTTGGAGCATTTTCTCAGTCCGGGCCTACAAGCACTGCTGCATCCCCGGCCTCGAGTAGCAGCCGGAAGCCGGGAACGAGCACTTCCGGTTCGGAGGCTGCGGACGGAAGAACAAACAGCACCTGAGGACACAGACCTTCCCAAGCAACAGCAAACCGCCACCCGGACCGCATAAGCGCCCGCACGGACAACCAGGTACTCCAGGGGACCAGTGAGCCTTTGCTGACTGCATTACTGGGCAGGCAGTAATAACAGCTGCGCACTTCCGGTCCGGCGGCCATAGACGGGGAGCACGGGGGAAGCGAGGTGCCGGCATAGAAGCCAGATATAAGGGGAAAACCCTGTAATATCCCTCTCCAGCCAGCATAATCAGTGAAGGTGGGCTGCTGCTGTGTGAAAGCAGGGGCTCACACTTCTGCCAAAAATAGGAGGACTGCTACATAAGACATTAACCCTGATGTGAAGAGAGTTCCCCTATACTGAACAACGGTTCTGTCTAGCAGCAGCTGAAACCTAAGTAAAACATACAGTAAAGGAACAGCTAAACTGCATTCATACTATATAAAGCACAAGTAAAATCCTCCATATTGTTCTTCTGCAAACATATTACGTTCACCCTGCATATTCTTCCACAGTGCAACTACACCACCTAGTGGACGTATCATATATTGCATCTCTGAATAACATACAGCATTCCTGCTTCAGACAGCTGTTAAGCATATAACAAATACGATATAAAAACCTCAAGGTAT
Source organism: Dendropsophus ebraccatus (assembly GCF_027789765.1). Classification (NCBI taxonomy): domain Eukaryota; kingdom Metazoa; phylum Chordata; class Amphibia; order Anura; family Hylidae; genus Dendropsophus; species Dendropsophus ebraccatus. The sequence goes on from NC_091461.1 coordinate 59,632,889, forward strand.
CGTGTGTAACTTCTCTTTGGAGGCTCTGAAAAGAAATCCAATTACTTACAATGATACGTAAGAGAACCAGAACGGCCTCAAAGCCTAAAAAGCTAGCAGACTTTCATTTCTCTTCTATTGGTACTAAGGACCGAAACAAAGCGTTACCTAACGCTCCAGACTCTCCAAACTCAATTGGTACAGAATCCTCCATCAACAATGAAATCTCACCAAGGAGAAGGAGCAATTCAGTACCATCAACTGTTTTAACCCAACAAGGTTCTGATGAAGAACAACACCATAATATCGCGGAGACTTATAGTGATAGTGAGGCAACTGTCATCTCTACTCTCCAAAAGCAAATGGACAAACCCTCTTTACTTTCATCTCCTGACTCCGAAAGCCCACTAAAACAAAAACCCAGAATACAATTGAATGAGGACGTTGCTGAAACATTAGCCGCACAAAAAGAGAACGGTGGAACTGGAAACACAATGCAGAAAAATCCCATATCAGATTCATCATCCACAAACATATCCATCTCAGAAGAAAAAATGGGTAACATGCTGTTGGCCCTGAGACATTCTTTGCAAAAGGATATGGCAGAGATGGTAAAATCTGTTCAATCATCTGTGGAAGTTGTGGAAGAACGCCTGGATAAAGTAGAAAATGGGATGGAAAAAATTGCATCATCTCACAATGACCTCATTGACTCGCACGAGGTACTGGAGGAGGACCTCATCACACTCAAAGCAAAAGTGGCGGACCTAGAGGATAGGTCTCGCCGCAACAACATCAAGTTCAGAGGAGTCCCAGAGACAATCTTGCCTAAAGACATTACCAAATATATCCAAGAATTCATCAGAACCCTAATTCCATCTTGCTCAAATAGAGACCTCATTGTCGACAGAGCACATAGAATTCCCAAACCCAGCTTCTTACCATCTGACATCCCCAGAGACATTTTGGCAAAAATCCACTTTTTTCATATCAAGGAAGCAGTAATGTTCGCAATGAGAAACAAACCAAAACTACCAGACAAATTCAAAAAAATTACAATCTATGCAGACTTATCCGCGGCCACTCTGCAGCTGCGTAAACAACTATCTCCAATTACTACTACACTCAGAGAGAACAACATCATGTATAGATGGGGATTCCCTGTGCGTCTTCTTATACAAAAAGACAATAAAACAACCATCATCAAAACAGTTGAGGAAGGGAAGGAGTTCCTCAACAGCCTGGACATACCAATAGCCGCAAATAGAAGGAACCTGGCTCATCCATCTTACATGGAAGGTCCCTGGGAGAGAGTTAGACCGCGTAAAGATCCCGATTGAATTATCCTGGAGCAGAGATGCCTGCCCTGACTGACCTAATTGTATGCTCATTGTTTCTCGGTTTCACAGTGAACGTTATAACCCCATTGATGTTGTAACTTGGTTACTTTACAACATGTTTCCTTTTGTTCCACGTTACATGGGAACTATCTTTATCTGTTTTCTGAATCTTTATTTGTTGTATTTAAGTTTTTTCAGATCACTACAACTGTTCATGAAGGTGAATTCGCCATGTTCCGACACAAGACCACATCTCTCATGTAAGATTATCTCATTAGAAAGCATAAGGTTTCTTTATTTATGGTACTTAAAATTGTCTCACTAAACGTTAGAGGTTTGAATAGCCCCCAAAAAAGAAACTACCTATGGAAAGAGGCTAGATCTCTTAAAGGTGATATAATATGTGTACAAGAGTCTCACCTACTGAAAGAAGATGCCCATAGACTTCATAACTCACAATTTCCACATATTTATCAATCACACTTTTCCTCAAAGTCGAGAGGAGTATGCATCGCAGTACGTAATACGGTTGCATTCAATCCGATTTTGATAGAAAAGGACCCTGATGGAAGATTCATAATCTTAGTTTGTAATATTAATAATATAACTTACACTTTAATCAATCTTTATGCACCTAACAACTATCAGCTAAAATTTATCCAAAAAATTCATAGACATGTCTCCAAAGTCCAACAAGGGAGAGTAATATATTGTGGGGACTTCAATCTGGTGCCTGACCCCCATCTTGATACCACCTCCAATACCCACCATTCCTCACAGGAATTTAACAAATTTCTATGGAAAGAAGACCTATTTGACTCCTGGAGAGCGAAACATAGTAATGAAAGAGATTATACTTTTTTCTCATGTTCGCACAATAGCTATACACGTATAGACCTTTTTCTAACTGATAGAAATACACTATACCAGATTAAAGACACCACCATAGGGGACATTTCGTGGTCTGACCACGCTCCAATTACGTTGTCTATTCATGAGCTCACCAAAACTGTGCCAACCTGCCTCTGGAGGTGTAACTCGTTTATTTTATCACATCCCCACTATAAACAAATAGTTGAATCAGACCTAATCGAATATTTTGCAACAAACTCTACTGATGATATCAACCCTGCCCATATTTGGAACGCTCATAAAGCCTTTATTAGAGGAACATTTATTAAATTAGGACACCAAATCAAAAAAGAAAAATCACAAAAAATTAACTCAATACTTAAAGAAATAAAGCAATATGAATCCCTAAACAAAAAACAACAGGAAAAACATCACCTAGAAAAACTCAACACACTAAGAAGACAGTTAGCTGAATGTCTCCTGTCCGACTTTGAAAAACACATGAGAAAACTAAAAATCAAATATTATTCCCAAGGTAACAAAGCAAATAAATTAATGGCTAACCAACTAAAAGCTAAACACCTCAAAACCAAAATCCCTTATATGACAGATAGTTCGGGCAAGGGTAAGGTGATAGACCCACAGGAAATCTCTAATCTGTTTAGAGATTACTACACTAAACTGTACAATCTTGAAAAAGATCCATCCTTACATCACCCATCTCAGGAGGAGATTAACTCCTTCCTGGAAAAAATTAGTCTCCCACAGCTCTCTAAGGAACAAATAGATGGCTTAAACACTCCAATCACTATAACAGAAATACAAAAGGTTATAAAACAACTTCCTTTAGGGAAGTCTCCTGGTCCTGACGGACTTACGAACCTATATTATAAAACATTCAGTAATATCTTATCCCCCAGCTTACTCAAATTCTATTTGGGCGTAGTGGACAGCGGAAAATTTCCCACAGAGAACCAAAAAGCGCTAATAATCACCCTTCCCAAGCCAGGCAAGACCCAGGATGTCCCCCAGAACTTCCGCCCGATATCGCTGTTAAACAGTGATATGAAAATATATGCAAAAATCTTTGCCTTACGTTTAGCCCCTAATAATGACCAAATTAATATGCGAGGATCAAACAGGTTTCGTTAAGGGTCGTCAGGGTACAGAAAATACCAGGCGCCTAATAAATATTGTACACTACTTGGAAAAAACTGGGGGGGAGGCGCTGGTTCTCTCGTTGGACGCCGAGAAGGCGTTCGACCGGGTCAACTGGTCCTATGCCTTCTCGGTGCTCCGGAGGTTGGGGTTTGTTGGACCTATTGATAGGGCCATTGGCGCTATTTTTTCGGCGCCATCAGCTCAGGTTTTTGCTAATGGATCCCTGTCATCTCCATTCCAAATACTTAATGGAACTCGACAGGGGTGTCCGCTATCCCCGCTTCTTTTTGTTTTGACGTTGGAGCCGCTGGCTGCTGCCCTTAGATCCTCTGAAAATATTAGGGGGATAGCTATTGGAGAAGAGAAACATACTCTTTCCCTCTATGCAGACGATATAATATTAACGGTATCTGACCCTTTGATCTCTCTCCCTAATATTATGCTCACCCTAGAAAAATTTGGAAGGATCTCTTATTATAAATTAAACACTAATAAAACACAAGCTCTCCCAATTAATGTTCCTATAGAAAAATCTAACCAACTAAAATCTTTATATCCCCTCGATTGGCAGAACTCAAAAATTACTTACCTAGGCATCTCCTTGACATATCCAATCAAAAACCTTTATAATGAAAACTATGTGCCGCTTTTACATACATTGCGATCCGACATAACTCAATTTAACAAAGTAGAACTTTCATGGCTTGGTAGACTCAACGCATTCAAAATGTTTTTACTCCCTAAATTGATGTACATATTTCGTAATGTTCCCATAGGTGTGCCGAAGAAATTCTTCTCCTCTACCAGATCCATATTATTAAAGTACTTATGGGGTTCTAAGAGACCCAGAATCTCATACAAATTACTTTATAAACATAGTTCAGCAGGCGGAATTGGATTACCAGATATTGAACTATACCACAGAGCTATTATTATGTCTCAGACTTACGCTTGGTTTAAAAACAACACAACTTCTCCTTGGTTGACCATTGAGCAGTACTTGGTCAAACCATATACATTAAAATCTCTAATGTATGCGTACCTATGGCACCTACCCACCCCAAAAATTTGTTCATGCACCACAATGGCAGGGTTAAAAACCTGGATTGTGTCACATACTGCGGTAGGCAAAAGACAAAATATTATATTACCACATGTGCCATTGGATGTACTTCATATTGCTATTCCTACGATAGACTTAGCTAACTGGATCTCACGTGGCCTATCTGAAGTAAACCAGCTGTTCCGAGAGGGCATTCTCCAATCTTACTTAGAATTACAAAATACTTATGATTTACCCAAAGAAGACCTTTATAAATTTTTAAAGATAAGACAATACCTAATGACAATGAAACACACCTCCTTGAAATATAGTTCGGAGCTTACACGACTATTTAATTTGCAACCAAAAGGCATTAAACATATATACAATCTACTAGGTAACCTAATGATGTTTGAGCCCATAGGCCCCTTTGAAAAATGGGTGTCAGAACTAAAGATATCACCTTCCGAGAATGATTGGAAACAAGCTTTTCGCTGGTCACATAAAGCCCTCCATTGTGTCTCACATGTGGAGAATAGCATTAAAACCAGACTACAATGGTACTACACCCCTTTGAAACTTCATAAAATGTTCCCCTCTTCCTCGCAAATGTGTTGGAGGAATTGTGGTAATGAAGGGTCTTTAATACATGTTATATGGAGTTGCCCTCTCGTGACTAAGTACTGGTCGGAAGTTTCAGATACAATCCACGAAATTTTCAGATATCCAATGCCTATTACACCACAGCTAGCGATATTATTTCTGGGAATACAAAATATTGTACCTCAACACAGATTACTATTCTGCCTGCTCATAACAATAGCTAAATTACTAATTACTAGACGTTGGAAAACACCTGATATACCATCCAAAACTGAGCTGGTACAGGAAATAAACAGATCTTATAAATACGAGGAGGCTATAGCATATGGCAACAATACTATCGTCAAATTTAGAGAGATGTGGTCACCATGGACGTCAAGTCCACTCTTTTCACCTTAATACTTTTCTAATAGTTGTACAATTTGTTTATTATTTGTTTATGAATATAGGATATCTGTGTGTATGAACGCAATGCATGCAGACTTACCATATTTTTATGAATATCACCTAAAGACACACATTGCTTGAATATGTCATATTGTGATTATTGTTTACTTTTGTTTACTTTTCTTTGCCTTTCTTTATACTTTAACTATATAATGTGTTGAAAATATTATTCCTTTTTGCAAAACCTGCTATGTATGCAATAATATATGGAAAAAAATTCAATAAAATATATTGAAACAGAAAACCTCTCCTGCGAATCTACCTATCCCCAAAATGTTCTCTCCCACAGTGGTCGCTGGATTTAAGATGTGGATTATCTCGTACACATCAACAGGGACACGACATAATATTATATTGCCGAATACTCCACTAGATATATTACATGTCGCATTACCCAAAACCGACCTTTCTGAGTGGGTTTCGAAGGGTTTATCAGAATTAAACCAGTTATTCCGGGTAGGTGTTTTATGTTCTTTTTTAGATTTACAAAATGAATATCGCCTCCCAAAAGAAGACCTACACAAATATCTAAAATTACGACAATTTCTACTAACTAGGAAACATACAAATGTGAAATGTAATTTGGATCTTATAAAAATCCTTAAATCCCAACCAAAAGGTCTTAAACCTATTTATGAAATATTAGGGAAAACTACCTCATTTGAAGCAATTGGACCAGAAGACTGGAAACATGCTTTCTCATGGTCACACAAGGCCCTACAATGTATAGTTCATGTAGAGGCTACCACCAAAGCAAGGTTACAGTGGTACTACACCCCACTTAGACTTCACAAGATGTTCCCCTCATCCTCTAGTTTATGTTGGAGGGAATGTGGGTGTGAAGGATCATTACAGCACATTCTATGGTATTGCCCACGGATAACACAATATTGGAGTGAAATCTCTAAATTAGTGGACAAATTATTTAAAACTCAAATCCCACTAACACCCCAATTAGCACTTTTGCTCTTAGGGATCCATATGATTCCACCACCGTTTCGCATTTTGTTTTGCAAAATAGTAGTAATTGCGAAACTATTCTTAACAAGAAGATGGAAATCTTCTTCTATTCCTAAAATAGAGGACACAATTCAAGAAAGTAATACCACTTACAAATATGAGGAGGCTATAGCCTTTGGTAATAACTCTATTAAAAGGTTCAGAGAGAATTGGTCACCATGGACATCAAGCTCCTATTTTTCATCTTAACATTTTCTATTTTGTTAAACAAGGATTATGACTATGGATGGTTTCCTGATGTATAATCAGATCCTTGTCTACTATAATACTCTTCTTTTCTTGTTAAAATGTATGTATAATTGTTTGGAAATTATGTATGTTTGTTGGAAATGTTGTACGGTTCTAAGTTGTACAACTGTTTTTATTTGGAAAAGTTTGTTAAAACCTAATAAATATATTGAAACAGAAAACCTCTCCTGCTCTGGGCAGTTCCTGACATGGACAGAAGTAGCAGCAGAGAGCACTGTGTCAGACTGGAAAGAATACACCGGTTCCTGCAGGGCATACAGCAGCTGATTACTACTGTAATTTGCAAATCCATATAACTTTCTGGTACCAGTTGTTTTGAAAAAAATTCCTAGAACGAGCTTGGAGAAGTGCTTTGCTGAGTCCTTCTCTCTGTCTTTCTTCAAGGGACAGATTCTGTAAAAAGTCTATGGAGTCCTTCTCTTACAGTGAGATGGGGAGAGAAGCACTCAGCAGAGCGCTTCTCCATACTTGTTCTTGACATGTCAGTTATTTGCAGGTCCGCATGGGATCCCGTCCGGAGCGTATACGATGTGTATACGCTCCGGCCAGAATCCCATAGCAGATAAGGCTATGTTCACAGGCGCATAAAGTACGGCCGTTGTTGTCATCGGCCGTACTTTTACATAGCGTGAACATAGCCTTACTGTGAAAATAATAATAATTAGTAAACCAAATTTTATGTGATTCCTCGTCAAGCACCAACACAGTACACACACACTCATCTCCCCTTTCTGTGGGTGACAGTACCAATAGTCCGGGTGGGTCACTATTCCACTCCGGACCACCGTGATAAGTACCCAAAGGACCCTGCAACAACCTGGCAGGTCACTGTCCATAGGGGAACAAGGTATAACCGGCCCTTTAAAATAAAAGCAGGTGTGCCACCATACCTGTGTACCCAACCGGCACTGGCGTAGCAACATAACATCACTGGGCCCGGCTATATCTCGGCCAACCACCATAGAGCTGGCTTCACACTTCACCACCTAGCAAGTGACAGGCCGTACCGACACACCGGGGGTCAACCCAGTATACAGTAAGGTGAGGACCAGCTACTTCTTAGGGATCGCATGCACATGGCTATTTTGGCATTTACATATAAGATGATGATGGTGTTATAAGGAATGAGACATTCTTTGGAGTTTACCTCCTCCTTTATTGGCCCTGAGAACATGATGACCTGTCATGTCTCTCCATTTAGCGGTTTTTATTTGTTTTTTAAGTAAAATCTTTTTGGGGTGTTTTTTTGTGTATTTAATGAATTACAAATAAAGATACTTTCTACATTTTGATACCTTGGTGTGCCAGTGCCTTAATTACATACTTTATATATAGTTGGTTCTAGTTGTCTTCTTGTATGTTGGCTTTGTAGCCGCCGCTTTTTACCCAAAAGCTGCGCATCTTCTCCTTTGGTAGTTTAACTCTTTCTCCAAACCAGTCACAGTCCTGGGCGGTAATCGCACCTTTTGGGGCATGATTGACAGTCAGGGAACCTGCTGGGACACTGGGAAGCCGGATGACATCTTGGGGATACGCCAACACACCGGTGACCAAGCAGGTTGCCTGACTGTCAATCATTCCCCAAGAGGTGCGATTACAGCCCAGGAACTGTGACTGGTTTGGAGAAAGACACTGCCCAGATACCTAGATAAAACTAAATCACATACAATGCCAGAAAAGATAAAACAGTGACTTTGGGCGTTTTGAAAATACAGATGACCATCACAATATATGGTGGGAACTATTGCAGCTTGCTTTATTATGCTATTTTTGGGGGTTTAGAACTCAAAAAAGGTGGTGAATTGTTCCATTTAACCTCTTAAGGACATATGACGTACCCGTACGTCATATGTCCTCATTAGCACTTCAAAGCGGGGCCGCGCGGCGACGCCGCTTTGAAGCGCCGCGGTTCCGTGTGCCGCGTGTAGCCCGGGACCGCCGCTATTAGCGGGCACGGTCTGATCGCCGTGCCCGCTAATTAGCTAATCGGAGGCAGCTGTCAAAGTTGACAGCTGCCTCCGATTACCGGAGGCAACCTTTCCCTGGGGTCTAGTGGGGGCTTCTAGTATATGTGTAAGTGTTGTTTATAGTAAAAAGCCCCCTCCCCTAATAAAAGTCTGAATCACCCCCTTTTCCCAGGTTTTAAATAAAAGTAAACAAATAAATAAACATGTTTGGTATCGCCGCGTGCGTAATCGCCCGAACTATTAATTAATCACATTCCTGATCTCGCACAGTAAACGGCGTCAGCGCAAAAAAGTCCCAAAGTGCAAAATTGCGCATTTTTGGTCGCATCAAATCCAGAAAAAATGTAATAAAAAGCGATCAAAAAGTCGTATATGCGCAATCAAGGTACCGATAGAAAGAACACATCATGGCGCAAAAAATGACACCTGACACAGCCCCATAGACCAAAGGATAAAAACGCTATAAGCCTGGGAATGGAGCGATTTTAAGGAACGTATATTTGTTAACAATGGTTTGAATTTTTTATAGGCCATCAGATACAATATAAGTTATACATGTTATATATCGTTTTAATCGTAACGACTTGTGGAACATGCATAACAAGTCGGTTTTACCCCAGGGCGAATGGCGTAAAAACACAGTTCCCCCAAAGAAAAGAAATGCGTTTTTTTTTTCAATTTCATCACACTTTGAATTTTTTCTGGTTTCGTAGTGTACCAAATGCAAAAATTCAGCCTGTCATTGCAAAGTACAATTAGTGACGCAAAAAATAAGGGCTCATATGGGTTTCTAGGTGGAAAAATGCAAGTGCTATGGCCTTTTAAACACAAGGAGGAAAAACCGAAAACGCAAAAACGAAAATGGGCCCCGTCCTTAAGGGGTTAAAAGGTTTATAAAATCTCAGGAACTCCTCCAGTACTTATCAGCTGCTGTATGTCCTGCAGGAAGTGGTGTATTCTCTCCAGCCTAACACAGTGCTCTCTGCTGCCACCTCTGTTCATGTCAGGAACTGTCCAGAGCAGCAGCAAATCCCCATAGAAAACCTCTCCTGCGGGGGGCGTGGCTTGGCTACCGAGACTGATGGCTGCAGGTTAATCCAGCTCCAGGGACAAAGCGGCATAAAAGCGACGTGGGACAGCAAAAAAGATATTTTTACAGCCTGTGAACCTCTCCACGGCATAAGCGGCCCCCAAGGCACATTATGAGCCGCTCCTGAAGATTTTGGAGCATTTTCTCAGTCCGGGCCTACAAGCACTGCTGCATCCCCGGCCTCGAGTAGCAGCCGGAAGCCGGGAACGAGCACTTCCGGTTCGGAGGCCGCGGACGGAAGAACAAACAGCACCTGAGGACACAGACCTTCCCAAGCAACAGCAAACCGCCACCCGGACCGCATAAGCGCCCGCACGGACAACCAGGTACTCCAGGGGACCAGTGAGCCTTTGCTGACTGCATTACTGGGCAGGCAGTAATAACAGCTGCGCACTTCCGGTCCGGCGGCCATAGACGGGGAGCACGGGGGAAGCGAGGTGCCGGCATAGAAGCCAGATATAAGGGGAAAACCCTGTAATATCCCTCTCCAGCCAGCATAATCAGTGAAGGTGGGCTGCTGCTGTGTGAAAGCAGGGGCTCACACTTCTGCCAAAAATAGGAGGACTGCTACATAAGACATTAACCCTGATGTGAAGAGAGTTCCCCTATACTGAACAACGGTTCTGTCTAGCAGCAGCTGAAACCTAAGTAAAACATACAGTAAAGGAACAGCTAAACTGCATTCATACTATATAAAGCACAAGTAAAATCCTCCATATTGTTCTTCTGCAAACATATTACGTTCACCCTGCATATTCTTCCACAGTGCAACTACACCACCTAGTGGACGTATCATATATTGCATCTCTGAATAACATACAGCATTCCTGCTTCAGACAGCTGTTAAGCATATAACAAATACGATATAAAAACCTCAAGGTATCGTGTGTAACTTCTCTTTGGAGGCTCTGAAAAGAAATCCAATTACTTACAATGATACGTAAGAGAACCAGAACGGCCTCAAAGCCTAAAAAGCTAGCAGACTTTCATTTCTCTTCTATTGGTACTAAGGACCGAAACAAAGCGTTACCTAACGCTCCAGACTCTCCAAACTCAATTGGTACAGAATCCTCCATCAACAATGAAATCTCACCAAGGAGAAGGAGCAATTCAGTACCATCAACTGTTTTAACCCAACAAGGTTCTGATGAAGAACAACACCATAATATCGCGGAGACTTATAGTGATAGTGAGGCAACTGTCATCTCTACTCTCCAAAAGCAAATGGACAAACCCTCTTTACTTTCATCTCCTGACTCCGAAAGCCCACTAAAACAAAAACCCAGAATACAATTGAATGAGGACGTTGCTGAAACATTAGCCGCACAAAAAGAGAACGGTGGAACTGGAAACACAATGCAGAAAAATCCCATATCAGATTCATCATCCACAAACATATCCATCTCAGAAGAAAAAATGGGTAACATGCTGTTGGCCCTGAGACATTCTTTGCAAAAGGATATGGCAGAGATGGTAAAATCTGTTCAATCATCTGTGGAAGTTGTGGAAGAACGCCTGGATAAAGTAGAAAATGGGATGGAAAAAATTGCATCATCTCACAATGACCTCATTGACTCGCACGAGGTACTGGAGGAGGACCTCATCACACTCAAAGCAAAAGTGGCGGACCTAGAGGATAGGTCTCGCCGCAACAACATCAAGTTCAGAGGAGTCCAAGAGACAATCTTGCCTAAAGACATTACCAAATATATCCAAGAATTCATCAGAACCCTAATTCCATCTTGCTCAAATAGAGACCTCATTGTCGACAGAGCACATAGAATTCCCAAACCCAGCTTCTTACCATCTGACATCCCCAGAGACATTTTGGCAAAAATCCACTTTTTTCATATCAAGGAAGCAGTAATGTTCGCAATGAGAAACAAACCAAAACTACCAGACAAATTCAAAAAATTACAATCTATGCAGACTTATCCGCGGCCACTCTGCAGCTGCGTAAACAACTATCTCCAATTACTACTACACTCAGAGAGAACAACATCATGTATAGATGGGGATTCCCTGTGCGTCTTCTTATACAAAAAGACAATAAAACAACCATCATCAAAACAGTTGAGGAAGGGAAGGAGTTCCTCAACAGCCTGGACATACCAATAGCCGCAAATAGAAGGAACCTGGCTCATCCATCTTACGTGGAAGGTCCCTGGGAGAGAGTTAGACCGCGTAAAGATCCCGATTGAATTATCCTGGAGCAGAGATGCCTGCCCTGACTGACCTAATTGTATGCTCATTGTTTCTCGGTTTCACAGTGAACGTTATAACCCCATTGATGTTGTAACTTGGTTACTTTACAACATGTTTCCTTTTGTTCCACGTTACATGGGAACTATCTTTATCTGTTTTCTGAATCTTTATTTGTTGTATTTAAGTTTTTTCAGATCACTACAACTGTTCATGAAGGTGAATTCGCCATGTTCCGACACAAGACCACATCTCTCATGTAAGATTATCTCATTAGAAAGCATAAGGTTTCTTTATTTATGGTACTTAAAATTGTCTCACTAAACGTTAGAGGTTTGAATAGCCCCCAAAAAAGAAACTACCTATGGAAAGAGGCTAGATCTCTTAAAGGTGATATAATATGTGTACAAGAGTCTCACCTACTGAAAGAAGATGCCCATAGACTTCATAACTCACAATTTCCACATATTTATCAATCACACTTTTCCTCAAAGTCGAGAGGAGTATGCATCGCAGTACGTAATACGGTTGCATTCAATCCGATTTTGATAGAAAAGGACCCTGATGGAAGATTCATAATCTTAGTTTGTAATATTAATAATATAACTTACACTTTAATCAATCTTTATGCACCTAACAACTATCAGCTAAAATTTATCCAAAAAATTCATAGACATGTCTCCAAAGTCCAACAAGGGAGAGTAATATATTGTGGGGACTTCAATCTGGTGCCTGACCCCCATCTTGATACCACCTCCAATACCCACCATTCCTCACAGGAATTTAACAAATTTCTATGGAAAGAAGACCTATTTGACTCCTGGAGAGCGAAACATAGTAATGAAAGAGATTATACTTTTTTCTCATGTTCGCACAATAGCTATACACGTATAGACCTTTTTCTAACTGATAGAAATACACTATACCAGATTAAAGACACCACCATAGGGGACATTTCGTGGTCTGACCACGCTCCAATTACGTTGTCTATTCATGAGCTCACCAAAACTGTGCCAACCTGCCTCTGGAGGTGTAACTCGTTTATTTTATCACATCCCCACTATAAACAAATAGTTGAATCAGACCTAATCGAATATTTTGCAACAAACTCTACTGATGATATCAACCCTGCCCATATTTGGAACGCTCATAAAGCCTTTATTAGAGGAACATTTATTAAATTAGGACACCAAATCAAAAAAGAAAAATCACAAAAAATTAACTCAATACTTAAAGAAATAAAGCAATATGAATCCCTAAACAAAAAACAACAGGAAAAACATCACCTAGAAAAACTCAACACACTAAGAAGACAGTTAGCTGAATGTCTCCTGTCCGACTTTGAAAAACACATGAGAAAACTAAAAATCAAATATTATTCCCAAGGTAACAAAGCAAATAAATTAATGGCTAACCAACTAAAAGCTAAACACCTCAAAACCAAAATCCCTTATATGACAGATAGTTCGGGCAAGGGTAAGGTGATAGACCCACAGGAAATCTCTAATCTGTTTAGAGATTACTACACTAAACTGTACAATCTTGAAAAAGATCCATCCTTACATCACCCATCTCAGGAGGAGATTAACTCCTTCCTGGAAAAAATTAGTCTCCCACAGCTCTCTAAGGAACAAATAGATGGCTTAAACACTCCAATCACTATAACAGAAATACAAAAGGTTATAAAACAACTTCCTTTAGGGAAGTCTCCTGGTCCTGACGGACTTACGAACCTATATTATAAAACATTCAGTAATATCTTATCCCCCAGCTTACTCAAATTCTATTTGGGCGTAGTGGACAGCGGAAAATTTCCCACAGAGAACCAAAAAGCGCTAATAATCACCCTTCCCAAGCCAGGCAAGACCCAGGATGTCCCCCAGAACTTCCGCCCGATATCGCTGTTAAACAGTGATATGAAAATATATGCAAAAATCTTTGCCTTACGTTTAGCCCCAATAATGACCAAATTAATATGCGAGGATCAAACAGGTTTCGTTAAGGGTCGTCAGGGTACAGAAAATACCAGGCGCCTAATAAATATTGTACACTACTTGGAAAAAACTGGGGGGGAGGCGCTGGTTCTCTCGTTGGACGCCGAGAAGGCGTTCGACCGGGTCAACTGGTCCTATGCCTTCTCGGTGCTCCGGAGGTTGGGGTTTGTTGGACCTATTGATAGGGCCATTGGCGCTATTTTTTCGGCGCCATCAGCTCAGGTTTTTGCTAATGGATCCCTGTCATCTCCATTCCAAATACTTAATGGAACTCGACAGGGGTGTCCGCTATCCCCGCTTCTTTTTGTTTTGACGTTGGAGCCGCTGGCTGCTGCCCTTAGATCCTCTGAAAATATTAGGGGGATAGCTATTGGAGAAGAGAAACATACTCTTTCCCTCTATGCAGACGATATAATATTAACGGTATCTGACCCTTTGATCTCTCTCCCTAATATTATGCTCACCCTAGAAAAATTTGGAAGGATCTCTTATTATAAATTAAACACTAATAAAACACAAGCTCTCCCAATTAATGTTCCTATAGAAAAATCTAACCAACTAAAATCTTTATATCCCCTCGATTGGCAGAACTCAAAAATTACTTACCTAGGCATCTCCTTGACATATCCAATCAAAAACCTTTATAATGAAAACTATGTGCCGCTTTTACATACATTGCGATCCGACATAACTCAATTTAACAAAGTAGAACTTTCATGGCTTGGTAGACTCAACGCATTCAAAATGTTTTTACTCCCTAAATTGATGTACATATTTCGTAATGTTCCCATAGGTGTGCCGAAGAAATTCTTCTCCTCTACCAGATCCATATTATTAAAGTACTTATGGGGTTCTAAGAGACCCAGAATCTCATACAAATTACTTTATAAACATAGTTCAGCAGGCGGAATTGGATTACCAGATATTGAACTATACCACAGAGCTATTATTATGTCTCAGACTTACGCTTGGTTTAAAAACAACACAACTTCTCCTTGGTTGACCATTGAGCAGTACTTGGTCAAACCATATACATTAAAATCTCTAATGTATGCGTACCTATGGCACCTACCCACCCCAAAAATTTGTTCATGCACCACAATGGCAGGGTTAAAAACCTGGATTGTGTCACATACTGCGGTAGGCAAAAGACAAAATATTATATTACCACATGTGCCATTGGATGTACTTCATATTGCTATTCCTACGATAGACTTAGCTAACTGGATCTCACGTGGCCTATCTGAAGTAAACCAGCTGTTCCGAGAGGGCATTCTCCAATCTTACTTAGAATTACAAAATACTTATGATTTACCCAAAGAAGACCTTTATAAATTTTTAAAGATAAGACAATACCTAATGACAATGAAACACACCTCCTTGAAATATAGTTCGGAGCTTACACGACTATTTAATTTGCAACCGAAAGGCATTAAACATATATACAATCTACTAGGTAACCTAATGATGTTTGAGCCCATAGGCCCCTTTGAAAAATGGGTGTCAGAACTAAAGATATCACCTTCCGAGAATGATTGGAAACAAGCTTTTCGCTGGTCACATAAAGCCCTCCATTGTGTCTCACATGTGGAGAATAGCATTAAAACCAGACTACAATGGTACTACACCCCTTTGAAACTTCATAAAATGTTCCCCTCTTCCTCGCAAATGTGTTGGAGGAATTGTGGTAATGAAGGGTCTTTAATACATGTTATATGGAGTTGCCCTCTCGTGACTAAGTACTGGTCGGAAGTTTCAGATACAATCCACGAAATTTTCAGATATCCAATGCCTATTACACCACAGCTAGCGATATTATTTCTGGGAATACAAAATATTGTACCTCAACACAGATTACTATTCTGCCTGCTCATAACAATAGCTAAATTACTAATTACTAGACGTTGGAAAACACCTGATATACCATCCAAAACTGAGCTGGTACAGGAAATAAACAGATCTTATAAATACGAGGAGGCTATAGCATATGGCAACAATACTATCGTCAAATTTAGAGAGATGTGGTCACCATGGACGTCAAGTCCACTCTTTTCACCTTAATACTTTTCTAATAGTTGTACAATTTGTTTATTATTTGTTTATGAATATAGGATATCTGTGTGTATGAACGCAATGCATGCAGACTTACCATATTTTTATGAATATCACCTAAAGACACACATTGCTTGAATATGTCATATTGTGATTATTGTTTACTTTTGTTTACTTTTCTTTGCCTTTCTTTATACTTTAACTATATAATGTGTTGAAAATATTATTCCTTTTTGCAAAACCTGCTATGTATGCAATAATATATGGAAAAAAATTCAATAAAATATATTGAAACAGAAAACCTCTCCTGCGAATCTACCTATCCCCAAAATGTTCTCTCCCACAGTGGTCGCTGGATTTAAGATGTGGATTATCTCGTACACATCAACAGGGACACGACATAATATTATATTGCCGAATACTCCACTAGATATATTACATGTCGCATTACCCAAAACCGACCTTTCTGAGTGGGTTTCGAAGGGTTTATCAGAATTAAACCAGTTATTCCGGGTAGGTGTTTTATGTTCTTTTTTAGATTTACAAAATGAATATCGCCTCCCAAAAGAAGACCTACACAAATATCTAAAATTACGACAATTTCTACTAACTAGGAAACATACAAATGTGAAATGTAATTTGGATCTTATAAAAATCCTTAAATCCCAACCAAAAGGTCTTAAACCTATTTATGAAATATTAGGGAAAACTACCTCATTTGAAGCAATTGGACCAGAAGACTGGAAACATGCTTTCTCATGGTCACACAAGGCCCTACAATGTATAGTTCATGTAGAGGCTACCACCAAAGCAAGGTTACAGTGGTACTACACCCCACTTAGACTTCACAAGATGTTCCCCTCATCCTCTAGTTTATGTTGGAGGGAATGTGGGTGTGAAGGATCATTACAGCACATTCTATGGTATTGCCCACGGATAACACAATATTGGAGTGAAATCTCTAAATTAGTGGACAAATTATTTAAAACTCAAATCCCACTAACACCCCAATTAGCACTTTTGCTCTTAGGGATCCATATGATTCCACCACCGTTTCGCATTTTGTTTTGCAAAATAGTAGTAATTGCGAAACTATTCTTAACAAGAAGATGGAAATCTTCTTCTATTCCTAAAATAGAGGACACAATTCAAGAAAGTAATACCACTTACAAATATGAGGAGGCTATAGCCTTTGGTAATAACTCTATTAAAAGGTTCAGAGAGAATTGGTCACCATGGACATCAAGCTCCTATTTTTCATCTTAACATTTTCTATTTTGTTAAACAAGGATTATGACTATGGATGGTTTCCTGATGTATAATCAGATCCTTGTCTACTATAATACTCTTCTTTTCTTGTTAAAATGTATGTATAATTGTTTGGAAATTATGTATGTTTGTTGGAAATGTTGTACGGTTCTAAGTTGTACAACTGTTTTTATTTGGAAAAGTTTGTTAAAACCTAATAAATATATTGAAACAGAAAACCTCTCCTGCTCTGGGCAGTTCCTGACATGGACAGAAGTAGCAGCAGAGAGCACTGTGTCAGACTGGAAAGAATACACCGGTTCCTGCAGGGCATACAGCAGCTGATTACTACTGTAATTTGCAAATCCATATAACTTTCTGGTACCAGTTGTTTTGAAAAAAATTCCTAGAACGAGCTTGGAGAAGTGCTTTGCTGAGTCCTTCTCTCTGTCTTTCTTCAAGGGACAGATTCTGTAAAAAGTCTATGGAGTCCTTCTCTTACAGTGAGATGGGGAGAGAAGCACTCAGCAGAGCGCTTCTCCATACTTGTTCTTGACATGTCAGTTATTTGCAGGTCCGCATGGGATCCCGTCCGGAGCGTATACGATGTGTATACGCTCCGGCCAGAATCCCATAGCAGATAAGGCTATGTTCACAGGCGCATAAAGTACGGCCGTTGTTGTCATCGGCCGTACTTTTACATAGCGTGAACATAGCCTTACTGTGAAAATAATAATAATTAGTAAACCAAATTTTATGTGATTCCTCGTCAAGCACCAACACAGTACACACACACTCATCTCCCCTTTCTGTGGGTGACAGTACCAATAGTCCGGGTGGGTCACTATTCCACTCCGGACCACCGTGATAAGTACCCAAAGGATCCTGCAACAACCTGGCAGGTCACTGTCCATAGGGGAACAAGGTATAACCGGCCCTTTAAAATAAAAGCAGGTGTGCCACCATACCTGTGTACCCAACCGGCACTGGCGTAGCAACATAACATCACTGGGCCCGGCTATATCTCGGCCAACCACCATAGAGCTGGCTTCACACTTCACCACCTAGCAAGTGACAGGCCGTACCGACACACCGGGGGTCAACCCAGTATACAGTAAGGTGAGGACCAGCTACTTCTTAGGGATCGCATGCACATGGCTATTTTGGCATTTACATATAAGATGATGATGGTGTTATAAGGAATGAGACATTCTTTGGAGTTTACCTCCTCCTTTATTGGCCCTGAGAACATGATGACCTGTCATGTCTCTCCATTTAGCGGTTTTTATTTGTTTTTTAAGTAAAATCTTTTTGGGGTGTTTTTTGTGTATTTAATGAATTACAAATAAAGATACTTTCTACATTTTGATACCTTGGTGTGCCAGTGCCTTAATTACATACTTTATATATAGTTGGTTCTAGTTGTCTTCTTGTATGTTGGCTTTGTAGCCGCCGCTTTTTACCCAAAAGCTGCGCATCTTCTCCTTTGGTAGTTTAACTCTTTCTCCAAACCAGTCACAGTCCTGGGCGGTAATCGCACCTTTTGGGGCATGATTGACAGTCAGGGAACCTGCTGGGACACTGGGAAGCCGGATGACATCTTGGGGATACGCCAACACACCGGTGACCAAGCAGGTTGCCTGACTGTCAATCATTCCCCAAGAGGTGCGATTACAGCCCAGGAACTGTGACTGGTTTGGAGAAAGACACTGCCCAGATACCTAGATAAAACTAAATCACATACAATGCCAGAAAAGATAAAACAGTGACTTTGGGCGTTTTGAAAATACAGATGACCATCACAATATATGGTGGGAACTATTGCAGCTTGCTTTATTATGCTATTTTTGGGGGTTTAGAACTCAAAAAAGGTGGTGAATTGTTCCATTTAACCTCTTAAGGACATATGACGTACCCGTACGTCATATGTCCTCATTAGCACTTCAAAGCGGGGCCGCGCGGCGACGCCGCTTTGAAGCGCCGCGGTTCCGTGTGCCGCGTGTAGCCCGGGACCGCCGCTATTAGCGGGCACGGTCTGATCGCCGTGCCCGCTAATTAGCTAATCGGAGGCAGCTGTCAAAGTTGACAGCTGCCTCCGATTACCGGAGGCAACCTTTCCCTGGGGTCTAGTGGGGGCTTCTAGTATATGTGTAAGTGTTGTTTATAGTAAAAAGCCCCCTCCCCTAATAAAAGTCTGAATCACCCCCTTTTCCCAGGTTTTAAATAAAAGTAAACAAATAAATAAACATGTTTGGTATCGCCGCGTGCGTAATCGCCCGAACTATTAATTAATCACATTCCTGATCTCGCACAGTAAACGGCGTCAGCGCAAAAAAGTCCCAAAGTGCAAAATTGCGCATTTTTGGTCGCATCAAATCCAGAAAAAATGTAATAAAAAGCGATCAAAAAGTCGTATATGCGCAATCAAGGTACCGATAGAAAGAACACATCATGGCGCAAAAAATGACACCTGACACAGCCCCATAGACCAAAGGATAAAAACGCTATAAGCCTGGGAATGGAGCGATTTTAAGGAACGTATATTTGTTAACAATGGTTTGAATTTTTTATAGGCCATCAGATACAATATAAGTTATACATGTTATATATCGTTTTAATCGTAACGACTTGTGGAACATGCATAACAAGTCGGTTTTACCCCAGGGCGAATGGCGTAAAAACACAGTTCCCCCAAAGAAAAGAAATGCGTTTTTTTTTTTCAATTTCATCACACTTTGAATTTTTTCTGGTTTCGTAGTGTACCAAATGCAAAAATTCAGCCTGTCATTGCAAAGTAAAATTAGTGACGCAAAAAATAAGGGCTCATATGGGTTTCTAGGTGGAAAAATGCAAGTGCTATGGCCTTTTAAACACAAGGAGGAAAAACCGAAAACGCAAAAAACGAAAATGGGCCCCGTCCTTAAGGGGTTAAAAGGTTTATCCAAGCTCAAGAAAACACAGCTACTTTTTTTTAGCAAAAACAGCGCCACCCCTGTCCTTAGGTTGTGTGTGGTATGGCAATTCAGCTTAATTCATTTGAATGGAACTGAGCTAAAAAACCTACACCCAAACTGAGGACAGGAGCAGTGCTGTTTCTATAAGAAAGCGGCCATTTTTTTCTAAGCCTGGGTAACCCCTTTAAGTGTATAAATAACAATCCTTAGTGCAAAATACCATACATGCCTATGTGTAAGTATAGAATCCCGTCTGCTCCCCTTCTTCCATCCATACCCCTTCTCTATATCCCTCTTCTCACCTCTCCTGATTGAACCTGATGGGCCTTTTTTGATGTGTTTTTTTTTTAACCTTACTAACTATGTGGTCTGTTGGCTCCTTACCCTTGTACTGTTAAAGGAGTGCTCCAGGCAGGGTTTTTTTATTATAATACTTCTGGGTGGGGGGATGAAAACAATGACATCCATTCACGTCCCCGCTGGAGCTCTGGAATTGGGGAGATAAGTGGACGTCATTGATTTCATCCACTCCCTCTTCGGCGATACTGAAAAAAGGCCTCCCGCCCCGGAGTACCCCTTTAGATAAGATGATGGAAGCAGGGCCGTTTTAATACATTGGTGGGCCCAGTGCACAGCCCTCAAGAGTGGGCCCCCCCTTTCCCTTTCGGCACATTGTATAATGTACTGAATTTGCCCCACACTGTATCAAGAGCCCCAATACATACAGTAGTTACCTTATAACACTATTTCCACCATACAGTGATTACATATTACATAAAAACTGCACTAAACAAAACAGAAAGATATCACCAATGATACCATTACATAATACCGCCCTAACACTACAACCCTATAACAGAGTGCAGTTACATCCAGTGACTCACCGGGGGCGTCTTCTCCGATCAGAGTCTGTCACCTTTTCTTTTTCTCTCCATCCAGCCTGGGCCACCTTGAAGTCTTCTCCTGGCTGTGAATCTTCTCTCCAGAATCTGCCAGACAAATATTTTAGGCTCCAACACATACAGTAGTTAGGTCCCTTGTACCTCTATACAGTAGTTACACCCCTCTGTACCCCTACATAATTACACCCCTCTGTGCCTCCATAGTTTTAAGGTGTCCCTGTAGTATATAGACCCTCATGTGCTCCTCCAGTTATATACAGCCCTCCTGTGCGCTCCCCCATTAGTATATAGCCCCTCATGTGCTCCTCCAGTTATATACAGCCCTCCTGTGCCCTCCCCCATTAGTATATAGCCCCCCTGTGCACTCTCCCCAGTAGTATATAGCCCCCCCTGTGCTCTCCCACAATAGTATATAGCCCCCCTGTGCTCTCCCACAATAGTATATAGCCCCCCTGTGCTCTCCCCCAATAGTATATAGCCCCCCTGTGCTCTCCAATAGTATATAGACCACTATGCTCTCCCACAAAAGTATATAGCCCCCCTGTGCTCTCCCCCAATAGTATATAGCCCCCCTGTGCTCCCTCCAATAATATATAGCCCCCTGTGCTCTCCCCAATAGTATATAGCCCCCCTGTGCTCTCCATAATATATAGCCCCCCTGTGCTCTCCCCCATAGTATATAGACCCCTGTGCTCCCCAATAGTATATAGACCTCTGTGCTCCCCAATAGTATATAGCTCCCTGTGCTCCCCAATAGTATATAGCTCCCCTGTGCTCCCCCATAGTATATAGCCCCCCTGTGCTCCCCCATAGTATATAGCTCCCCTGTGCTCCCCCATAGTATATAGCTCCCCTGTGCTCCCCAATAGTATATAGCTCCCCTGTGCTCCCCCATAGTATATAGCTCCCCTGTGCTCCCCCATAGTATATAGCTCCCCTGTGCTCCCCCATTGTATATAGCCCCCTGTGCTCCCCCATTGTATATAGCTCCCTGTGCTCCCCAGTAGTATATAGCCCCCTGTGCTCCCCCATAGTATATAGCTCCCCTGTGGTCCCCAGTAGTATATAGCCCCCTGTGCTCCCCCATAGTATATAGCTCCCCTATGGTCCCCATAGTATATAGCCCCCTGTGCCCCCCCATAGTATATAGCCCCCTGTGCTGCCCCATAGTATATAGCTCCCCTGTGCCCCCCCCATAGTATATAGCTCCCCTGTGCTCCCCAATAGTATATAGCTCCCCTGTGTTCCCCCATAGTATATAGCTCCCCTGTGTTCCCCCATAGTATATAGCCCCCTGTGCTCCCCCATTGTATATAGCTCCCAGTGGCGGATTAAATGTACCCTGGGCCCCGGGCTGTCCACCCAACCTGGGCCCCCCCCCCCAGTCGATCTGCTCACATTATGATCCGCTACTGCCCCCCCCACGCTGTCCCAAAAAAACACTGCCTGCCTCCCCTCCCTGCTGACCCCAATAAACATAATGTTTGGTCCCTTGCTGCTACCCCCAGTAAGCATTGTCCACCCCACTTCCGCTGCCCCCAATAAACATATTGCCAACTCACCCTGATGTTGCGCACCCCCCCTCCCCCCAAGGTCACAGCAGCACAGAGGATGTCAGGAGAGGAGGGGGCTGATCTTATAGGGGAGGTCACAGCAGCACAGAGGATGTCAGGAGAGGAGGGTGCTGATCTTATAGGGGAGGTCAAAGCAGCACAGAGGAGTTCAGGAGAGGAGGGTGCTGATCTTATAGGGGAGGTCACAGCAGCACAGAGGATGTCAGGAGAGGAGGGTGCTGATCTTATAGGGGAGGTCACAGCAGCACAGAGGAGTTCAGGAGAGGAGGGGGCTGATCTCATAGGGGAGGTCACAGCAGCACAGAGGATGTCAGGAGAGGAGGGGGCTGATCTTATAGTGGAGGTCAAAGCAGCACAGAGGATGTCAGGAGAGGAGGGTGCTGATCTTATAGGGGAGGTCACAGCAGCACAGAGGATGTCAGGAGAGGAGGGTGCTGATCTTATAGGGGAGGTCAAAGCAGCACAGAGGATGTCAGGAGAGGAGGGGGCTGATCTTATAGGCGAGGTCACAGCAGCACAGAGGGTGTCAGTAGAGGAGGCTGCTGGTCTTATAGGGGAGGTCACAGCATCACAGCAGCACAGAAGATGTCAGGAGAGGAGGGTGCTGATCTATAGGGGAGTTCCCAGCAGCACAGAGGATGTCAGGAGAGGAGGCTGCTGGTCTTATAGGGGAGGTCCCAGCAGCACAGAGGATGTCAGGAGAGGAGGGTGCTTATCCTATAGGAGATGCTCCCCCTCTTTATAGATGCTCCCTCTCTTTCCCCCTTATAGATGCTCCCCCTCTTTCCCCCTTATAGATGATCCCCCTCTCTCCCCCTTTATAGATGGTCCCTCTTTTTCCCTTTATAGATGGTCCCCCTCTTTTCCCCTTTATAGATGGTCCCCCTCTTTTCCCCTTTATAGATGGTCCCCCTCTTTTCCCCTTTATAGATGGTCCCCCTCTTTTCCCATTTATAGATGGTCCCCCTCTTTTCCCATTTATAGATGGTCCCCCTCTTTTCCCATTTATAGATGGTCCCCCTCTTTATAGATGGTCCCCCTCTTTTCCCCTTTATAGATGGTCCCCCTCTTTCCCCCTTTATAGATGGTCCCTCTTTTCCCCTTTATAGATGGTCCCCCTCTTTTCCCCTTTATAGATGGTCCCCCTCTTTTCCCCTTTATAGATGGTCCCCCTCTTTATAGATGGTCCCCCTCTTTCCCCCACAGAGGAGTTCAGGAGAGGAGGGTGCTGATCTTATAGGGGAGGTCACAGCAGCACAGAGGATGTCAGGAGAGGAGGGTGCTGATCTTATAGGGGAGGTCAAAGCAGCACAGAGGATGTCAGGAGAGGAGGGTGCTGATCTTATAGGGGAGGTCAAAGCAGCACAGAGGATTTCAGGAGAGGAGGGGGCTGATCTTATAGGCGAGGTCACAGCAGCACAGAGGGTGTCAGTAGAGGAGGCTGCTGGTCTTATAGGGGAGGTCACAGCAGCACAGAGGATGTCAGGAGAGGAGGATGCTGATCTATAGGGGAGTTCCCAGCAGCACAGAGGATGTCAGGAGAGGAGGCTGCTGGTCTTATAGGGGAGGTCCCAGCAGCACAGAGGATGTCAGGAGAGGAGGGTGCTGATCTATAGGGGAGGTCACAACAGCACAGAGGGTGTCAGGAGAGGAGGGTGCTGATCTATAGGGGAGGTCACAGCAGCACAGAGGCTGTCAGGAGAGGAGGGTGCTGGTCTATAGGGCAGGTCACAGCACCACAGAGGATGTCAGGAGAGGAGGGGGCTGATCTTATAGGAGAGGTCACAGCAGCACAGAGGATGTCAGGAGAGGAGGGGGCTAATCCTATAGGAGATGGTCCCCCTCTTCCCCCCTTATAGATGCTCCCCCTCTTTATAGATGCTCCCCCTCTTTCCCCCTTATAGATGCTCCCCCTCTTTCCCCCTTATAGATGATCCCCCTCTCTCCCCCTTTATAGATGGTCCCTCTTTTCCCCTTTATAGATGGTCCCCCTCTTTCCCCCTTTATAGATGGTCCCCCTCTTTTCCCCTTTATAGATGGTCCCCCTCTTTCCCCCTTTATAGATGGTCCCTCTTTTCCCCTTTATAGATGGTCCCTTTTTTCCCCTTTATAGATGGTCCCCCTCTTTTCCCCTTTATAGATGGTCCCCCTCTTTTCCCCTTTATAGATGGTCCCCCTCTTTATAGATGGTCCCCCTCTTTTCCCCTTTATAGATGGTCCCTCTTTTCCCCTTTATAGATGGTCCCCCTCTTTATAGATGGTCCCCCTCTTTTCCCCTTTATAGATGGTCCCCCTCTTTATAGATGGTCCCCCTCTTCCCCCCTTTATAGATGGTCCCCCTCTTTTCCCCTTTATAGATGGTCCCCCTCTTGTCCCCTTTATAGATGGTCCCCCTCTTTATAGATGGTCCCCTTCTTTTCCCCTTTATAGATGGTCCCCCTCTTTTCCCCTTTATAGATGGTCCCCCTCTTTTTCCCTTTATAGATGGTCCCCCTCTTTTTCCCTTTATAGATGGTCCCCCTCTTTCCCCCCTTTATAGATGGTCCCCCTCTTTTTCCCTTTATAGATGGTCCCCCTCTTTATAGATGGTCCCCCTCTTTTTTCCCCTTTATAGATGGTCCCCCTCTTTTTTCCCCTTTATAGATGGTCCCCCTCTGCTCTCCCCCTTATAGATGGTCCCCCTCTTTTTCCCCTTTATAGATGGTCCCCCTCTGCTCCCCCCCTTATAGATGGTCCCCCTCTGCTCCCCCCCCTTATAGATGGTCCCCCTCTGCTCCCCCCCTTATAGATGGTCCCCCTCTTTTTTCCCCTTTATAGATGGTCCCCCTCTGCTCCCCCCCCCTTATAGATGGTCCCCCTCTGCTCCCCCCCCCTTATAGATGGTCCCCCTCTGCTCCCCCCCCTTATAGATGGTCCCCCTCTGCTCCCCCTCCTTATAGATGGTCCCCCTCTGCTCCCCCCCCTTATAGATGGTCCCCCTCTGCCCCCCCCCTTATAGATGGTCCCCCTCTGCTCCCCCCCTTATAGATGGTCCCCCTCTGCTCCCCCCCTTATAGATGGTCCCCCTCTCTCCCCCTTTATAAATGGTCCCCCTCTTTCCCCCTTTATAGATGGTCCCCCTCTTTCCCCCTTTATAGATGGTCCCCCTCTTTCCCCTCTTTATAGATGGTCCCCCTCTTTCCCCCCTTTATAGATGGTCCCCCTCTGCTCCCCCCCTTATAGATGGTCCCCCTCTGCTCCCCCCCTTATAGATGGTCCCCCTCTCTCCCCCCTTTATAAATGGTCCCCCTCTTTCCCCCTTTATAGATGGTCCCCCTCTTTCCCCCTTTATAGATGGTCCCCCTCTTTCCCCCCTTTATAGATGGTCCCCCTCTTTCCCCCCTTTATAGATGGTCACCCTCTTTCCCCCCTTTATAGATGGTCCCCCTCTTTCCCCCCTTTATAGATGGTCCCCCTCTTTCCCCCCTTTATAGATGGTCCCCCTCTTTATAGATGGTCCCCCTCATTTTTCCCCCTTATAGATGGTCCCCCTCTTTTTTCCCCTCTATAGATGGTCCCCTTCTTTTTTCCCCTCTATAGATGGTCCCCCTCTTTTTTCCCCTCTATAGATGGTCCCCCTCTTTTTTCCCCTTTATAGATGCCCCCCCCCCTTGCACAGCAGTCAGCCTGGGCCCTGACTTCCGGTGCAGAGCGTCTCTAACGTGCGCTCTTAATACCGGAAGTCAGGGCTTAGGTGGCACAGTGAGCTGTGTGATGCGCGCGCTGCCGGGGAGAGGACAAAACACCCCCGGCAGCCGCACATCAGCCGGAGGCAGCCGGGGACTCCTGTGACCGCAAGCAAAATAATGCTTGCGGTCACAAGAGTGCAGTGGCAGGCCGGGTTGCAGCGGCGTGGGCGGATTATAATGTGGGCGGCACGGCATGGGCCCCCCCGGAGCCTCGGGCCCCGGGCGGCCACCCAAACCGCCCACATTATAATCCGCCACTGATAGCTCCCTGTGCTCCCCAGTAGTATATAGCCCCCTGTGCTCCCCAGTAGTATATAGCCCCCTGTGCTCCCCCATAGTATATAGCTCCCCTGTGCTCCCCCATAGTATATAGCTCCCCTGTGCTAACCAGTAGTATATAGCCCCCTGTGCTCCCTCATAGTATATAGCCCCCTGTGCTCCCCAGTAATATATAGCCCCCTGTGCTCCCCCATAGTATATAGCCCCCTGTGCTCTCCCATAGTATATAGCCCCCTATCCTCCCCCATAGTATATAGCCCCCTGTGCCCCCCCATAGTATATAGCCCCCTGTGCTCCCCAATAGTATATAGCCCCCTGTGCTCCCCAATAGTATATGTGCTCCCCCTCCCATATAATATTGAAAAAAAAAAACACTTTTACTCACCTAGGTCCACGCGTTCCTCTTCTCTTCCCTCTTGTGGCCGCACTTCCTGTGGTCACAAGAGGCTGCACTCCCCTTACCCTCGCGCCGACGCTCTAGTGACGTCGGGCGCTAGAGGGAGAGTGCGGCCTCTTGTGACCGCAGGAAGTGCGGCGACAAGAGTGACTGACAGGGAGGGAGCCAATGGCTCTCTCTCTGTCAGTGTCGCTGCTGCTGCAGCGCTGAAGCGCTGCGGCGGACGGGGGGGGGGGCCCTGCAGGGGGCGCCATGGAGGGGTAAGTAGATTACCCATCCATGGCGCTCCCCCCTGACAGGCTGGTGGCCGGAGCCCTGTGCGACCGCATTGGTCGCACATAGCAACGGCCGGCCTGCTCGAGAGGCCCCTTTAACCAGTGGGCCCGGTGCACGTGCACCATGTGCCCTCTGGTTAAAGCAGCCCTGGATGGAAGTGATATTATTTTACACAATACATTTCCTCAGGTTGCAGACGCGACGCTCCACCCTCATTGTCATCTAAACCTCATGTCCAGCTGTGGAGAGACAAGTCTACAACACAGGAATATCAGCCACAAAACCATCAGCTGCATCTGCTCCATGCAGGGCCGGCCTTAGGGGTGTGCGAGCAGTGCGGCCGCACAGGGCGCTGTGCACTCCCGGCAGGAAGGGGGCGCCACCTGCATCCCCCTGAGGCCATATATCCGTCCCCTGCCTCTGCACAGCAGCCGAGGAAGCTCTTCTCCCCGGACATGTGACTGCAGCCTGGCCCCCATCCCCCGCCCCCACAGCGTCTCCCAGCTCACAGAGGCCCATAACCCCGCCCCCTCCCCCGACGGAGGCACCAGCAGTGTGATCCTCGGCTCTACCTGCTTCTCCTCATGGGCAGAGACATCCTCCACTACTACTGCAGTGTGACTGTGAGTATATCTATCTCTGTCTGTGTGTGTTAGTGGAGTTTGTGTGTGCTCTGTGTGTGTTAGTGCTCTGTGTGGTAGGACAACATCTCCCAGCATGCCCCTGTGTGGTAGGACAACAACTCCCAGCATACTCCTATGTGGCTCTGTGTGGTAGGACAACAACTCCCAGCATACTCCTATGTGGCTCTGTGTGGTAGGACAACAACTCCCAGCATACTCCTGTGTGGCTCTGTGTGGTGGGACAACAACTCCCAGCATACTCCTATGTGGCTCTCTGTGGTGAGACAACTCCCAGCATACTCCTATGTGGCTCTGTGTGGTAGGACAACAACTCCCAGCATACTCCTATGTGGCTCTCTGTGGTGAGACAACTCCCAGCATACTCCTATGTGGCTCTGTGTGGTAGGACAACAACTCCCAGCATACTCCTATGTGGCTCTGTGTGGTAGGACAACAACTCCCAGCATACTCCTGTGTGGCTCTGTGTGGTGGGACAACAACTCCCAGCATACTCCTATGTGGCTCTCTGTGGTGAGACAACTCCCAGCATACTCCTATGTGGCTCTGTGTGGTAGGACAACAACTCCCAGCATACTCCTATGTGGCTCTGTGTGGTAGGACAACAACTCCCAGCATACTCCTATGTGGCTCTGTGTGGTAGGACAACAACTCCCAGCATACTCCTATGTGGCTCTGTGTGGTGTGGCGTCTGTATGTGTATATGTGACTGTATCTGTCCGTGTAAGCAGTATATACAGTGTGTGTCTCCAAGAGATAGGCTTGGGATGGGCTACAATCAGCCGGGGGGGGTGGGGGGGGGGGGGGGCGCCAAAAGAGTATTCTGCACAGGGCGCCATCTACCCTAAGGCCGGCCCTGGCTCCATGTAGTATCCGGAGTCCGGGAACCATCAGCTGCATCTGCTCCATGTAGTATCCGGAGTCCGGGAACCATCAGCAGCATCTGCTCCATGTAGTATCCGCAGTCCGGGAACCATCAGCTGCATCTGCTCCATGTAGTATCCGCAGTCCGGGAACCATCAGCTGCATCTGCTCCATGTAGTATCCGGAGTCCGGGAACCATCAGCTGCATCTGCTCCATGTAGTATCCGCAGTCCGTGAACCATCAGCTGCATCTGCTCCATGTAGTATCCGGAGTCCGGGAACCATCAGCTGCATCTGCTCCATGTAGTATCTGGAGTCCGGGAACCATCAGCTGCATCTGCTCCATGTAGTATCCGGAGTCCGTGAACCATCATCATGGCAAATAGCTGGAAAGAGAGGCAACACACTGTATCCATCTATGGACCATGTATCACTATGTTCTCCCCAGAATATGGGCGCAAATATTATCTATCAAAGACCCAAAACTGTTACATTCAGATTTATTTTGTACGTGTGAAGTAATTTTATTCTAATAAGATGTAATTATAGTTATAGATTAGTAACACAGGTCTGCAGGTTATCAGGAGAAATGTCTCTTTCACTATGGGCTGTAATATAGCAGGTACAAGCTCTCAGCCACCTGGCACTGATGGTACAGGAGCTTCTGTCTTTGGGCATTGATAATATTATGGGGGTTACCCGGCTTCGCCTCCTCATTAGACACAGTAAGTGTCATTTATCATTATAACCTGTTGGAGGCGCTCCGCAGAGGCGGATCCAGTTTTCCTTTTTCTAGGACATCACTGAGATCTGGGCTAGAAATGAACGTCCCTATTATTTGCCCTGATATAAAACTACAGATTTGTGGCTATTAGAACCAGAAGGAAAATACAGGAAAAAAAGGTCAAAATATCTATTAAACCTTTTCTTTATTTGTTTCTATCCCAAATAAAACTGCCATGTTCCTTATTTCCTTGCTCTTTTCTTCTTATAATTTCCATAACCGGCACTCACAGACTGATGTATTGTAAACTTTACTCTATGTGTATTCTTTCCAATCTGACACTGTGCTCTCTGCTGCCACCTCTGTCCATGTCAGGAACTGTCCAGAGCAGGAGAGGTTTTCTATGGGGATTTGCTACTGCTCTGACAGTTCCTGACATGGACAGAGGTGGCAGCAGAGAGCACTGTATCAGACTGGAGAGAATACACCACTTTCTGCAAGGCATACAGCAGCTGATAAGTACTGGAAGAGTTCTTGAAAATTTTAAATAGAAGTAATTTACAGATCTGTTTAACTTTCTGATACCAGATTATCTAAAAACATTTTCTTCTCCAGAGTCCCCCTTTAATATGTACATCCAGGAAGCAGCAAATGTGCAATAAAGTAAAGTGGAAAAAGTGTTATTTTTAAATTACCTATCTGAGCGCCGGCCATGTTCTCTGTGTCGCCCCCTGGTGTCACCTCCTCCGCCCGGCACTGTCCGCTCCCAGAGTCGGCAGGACGGTATTTTTTGATCTGGAGAGAGGGATCCTGAGAAGCTGAGCGCACACACACCCTGGAGAACATGAGGACTAGGATGAGTGGAGAGCGGGGGAGGAGTGCCCTGTTATCAGTGACAGCAGGAGAGAGACAGAGCACACACACAGGAGGCACAGAGGGACGGAGCGCACACACAGGAGGCACAGAGAGAAAGAGCGCACACACAGGAGACATAGTGAGACGGAGCGCACACACAGGAGGCACAGAGAGAAGGAGCGCACACACAGGAGGCACAGCAAGACGGAGCGCACACACAGGAGGCACAGCAAGACGGAGCGCACACACAGGAGGCATAGAGAGACGGAGCGCACACACAGGAGGCACAGAGAGATGGAGCGCACACACAGGAGGCACAGAGGGACGGAGCGCACACACAGGAGGCACAGAGGGACGGAGCGCACACACAGGAGGCACAGAGGGACGGAGCGCACACACAGGAGGCACAGAGAGACAGAGCGCACACACAGGAGGCATAGTGAGACGGAGCACACACACAGGAGGCACAGAGAGACGGAGCGCACACACAGGAGGCACAGAGAGACGGAGCGCACACACAGGAGGCACAGAGAGACAGAGCGCACACACAGGAGGCACAGAGAGACGGAGCGCACACACAGGAGGCACAGAGAGACGGAGCGCACACACAGGAGGCACAGAGAGACGGAGTGCACACACAGGAGGCACAGAGAGACGGAGCGCACACACAGGAGGCACAGAGAGACAGAGCGCACACACAGGAGGCACAGAGGGACAGAGCGCACACACAGGAGGCATAGAGAGACGGAGCGCACACACAGGAGGCACAGAGAGACGGAGCGCTCACACAGGAAACGCAGAGAGACGGAGCGCACACACAGGAGGCGCAGAGAGACGAAGCGCACACACAGGAGGCATAGAGAGACGGAGCGCACACACAGGAGGCATAGAGAGACGCAGCGCACAGAGAGACGGCGCGCACACACAGGAGGCATAGAGAGACAGAGCGCACACACAGGAGGCACAGAGAGATGGAGCGCACACACAGGAGGCGTAGAGAGACAGAGCACACACACAGGAGGCACAGAGAGATGGAGCGCACACACAGGAGGCACAGAGAGACGGAGCGCACACACAGGAGGCGCAGAGAGACGGAGCGCACACACAGGAGGCATAGAGAGACGGAGCGCACACACAGGAGGCATAGAGAGACGGAGCGCACACACAGGAGGCATACATGACCCGAGAGGAAACCAGGGGGGGACACTGCCTGGACTGCAAGTGAGGAGCTATGTGTACTGCCCCTGAACCTTTGACAGTGGCTGCGTGGTCTGCCGGGAGAGGAGGGTGCTGATCTTATAGGGGAGGTCACAGCAGCACAGAGGATGTCAGGAGAGGAGGGTGCTGATCTCATAGGGGAGGTCCCCGCAGCACAGAGGATGTCAGGCGAGGACGGTGCTGATCTTATAAGAGAGGTCACAGCAGCACAGAGGATGTCAGGAGAGGAGGGTGCTGATCTTATAGGGGAGGTGACAGGGTTCCAGCAGCACAGAGGATGTCAGGAGATGAGGGTGCTGATCTATTAGGGGAGGTCCCAGCAGAACAGAGGATGCCAGGAGAGGAGGGTGCTGATCTTATAGGAGAGGTCACAGCAGCACAGAGGATGTCAGGAGAGGAGGGTGTTGATCTTATAGGGGAGGTCACAGGGTCCCAGCAGCACAGAGGATGTCAGGAGAGGAGGGGTGCTGATCTTAGAGGAGAGCTCACAGCAGCACAGAGGATGTCAGGAGAGGAGGATGTTGATCTTATAGGGGAGGTCACAGCAGCACAGAAGATGTCAGGAGAGGAGGGTGCAGATTGCGGGTGCAGGGCGCTGTCAGTTTGCTTGGTGCTGTACACATTGTGCAGTGTGTGCAGCCACTCTGTGAGGAGGAAAAAGATGAGAGCGGCTGAAAGTTACTAAACTTTAGACAGTGTCTGCATGGCCTGCCGGGAGAGGAGGGTGCTGTCACTGCGTGCGGCTGCAGCCATGGCAACATGCACAGTGTGGGGCTGTCAGGACTACAAGTCTCAAGAACCCTGATGCTGAGAGTTGTTGTTATATTGGAAGGCTGCTGCTGTAACACTGCAACTCCCAGCATACCTCATTGTGCACTATAACTCCCAGCATACCTCCTTGTGCACTACAACTCCCAGCATACCTCCTTGTGCATTACAACTCCCAGCATACCTCATTCTGCACTACAACTCCCATTATACCTCATTGTGCACTACAACTCCCAGCATACCTTCTTGTGTACAACAACTATCATAGCCGCAGTCTGGGGGCTCTCCCCACAGACTGCGCCTATGATTGTTGTGCACAAGCAGGTATATTTGTATTTTTTTGAGGTATCGAACTGGTATTGAGTATCAAAATAATAAAGCTAGTATGGTGACATCACTAGCAGGGCCTAGGCCTGTAATGCCTCTCTGTGCTTGCTCCCCACCTCTCTGCATTTCAGTAACTGTCCAGGGCTGGATTGTGTCCTCCTTTAGCGGAAGAATATTGCGCTTGCTCCACTGCTAGCGGGGTGGTTCAGCCGCACTGGGGACCCAGGTTGGGCCCAAGTTGGATTTAATCCGCTGCTGCTTCTTGCAGGACATATAGCAGCTGATAAGTACTGGACTTTTTTTATACAGAAATAGGTTACAAATTAGTTTAACTTATTGACACCAGATAATTTAAAAACTATTTGTTAAAGATGTGAAGCAAGGACTAAACATATTATAAATGCCATTTTTCCTATTGTCCTGGGGTCCTCAGGGTTTTCAGGGCTGCATACGCCTTGTAATGTATACTCAACCAGGGTGGATATACAGGATGCCAAGATCAAGGAAATCTGTCTGGTCCGTAGCAGGTAGAGAGCTGCATACACAAGCATGTGGACGGGTTGTACAACCGCTAGTCACAGCGCCGGCGTCAGCACCCGGCTTACCTGGGCAAGTGACGGGCCCTGTTAGCAGCTAGCAGAACGTGATGGCAGGTGTATTTTGGCAACAGCTTAACAGTCGCTTGTTAGAAAACAGTCACTTGTGGGACAGTTTCTTTAGTGCAGCGCTCTCTAACATGTGACTTTCCAGTTGCTGCAAAACTACAACCCCCATTGTGCACTGCTGGCAAGGTATAATGGCCGTTATAGTTTGACAGCAGCTGAAAAGTCACTGACTGGGAAAGAAAGATTTAGGAAAACTGTTTATTTAATCCAGTGTTCTCCAACAAGTGACTCACTCTCCAGTTGCTGCAAAACGACAACTTCCATCACGCACTACTGGAAGGACATGATGGGAGTCGTATTTTGGCAACAGCTGAAGAGCCAGTGGTTGGGAAACAATGATTTAGGAGGACAGTGGCCCAATTTATCTAGGGGTGCAGTGACGGGGGGCATTGTCACAGTTCATAAGTGCAAAGGTTTTTTTGCACCAAGAAAAGAGCTAACTACAGACTGAAGGACAAGGTGCAGCTCACCTACAGATGGGGGGCACAAAGAGGGTCCTGTTACTGTTTGGGAGCTCTATGCCACCATGTATTGGGCTGTAAAAATCTGCAACATATCCTCCATGTCTGAACTCACCCTACATCATTCTGAGAGGCCATAAAAGCCTATTTCACATCTGACATTGTATAGTGGGGGACATGGCTAAGGCTAGGTTCACAATGCATTTTATCCTATACGTTTAACGTATACATTTTATGGAAAAAACGGATGCAACTACCGATGCAATTGTGTGCCAACCGGTTGGATCCGGTTGGAACCGGTTTGATCCAGTTTTTCCATTGACTTGTAAACAACAACAACAACAACAACCTGACAACGTGTCTGGGCATGCTCATGACATCACTACGACAAGCAGTGACATCACGTAAGGGACATAATTGGTGATGTCATCCAAGGGCCCTATAAGAGAAGGTGCAGAGCCCCAGAATCTCTGTTCTTAGGGACTCACTAGCGATCACACTTTTGGTATTACCTTGCTTTCTGCCTGTGTATACTGATAGTTATTTCTAGTGTTTTCGATTTTCGTCAATCCATGGAGAGAGAGGAGAGGATTGAGAGGGAGCTTGCCATTTTTGGCAACCTCCTGTGCTATCTGGTTCCAATCCTAGTGGGCTGTCTTTCCACCAGACAGCCACTCAGCATGATTGAACCCTTCATCAACCCGCTGAGCTGGGGCAATTCCATCAGTGACCCGCTCAGCTGGGACAATATCACCTTGGGCCTGGGGCCAAACAGCACCATCACAGACCAGACCAGCTGTAAGATTACCCCCATCCTGCAGAGGCCCAATTACACCACCAGAAACCTGCAGCGTCCAAACACCACCTTTGAAGACCTGCCCGACTGTGACCTGATGTCCATCACCAGTCATGTCCAGAGCGCAGCAACCGCCTTCACTGACCTGCTTAGCTGGCTGACTGCTGTTAGCGATGTGCTCAGCTGGACATCCACTACCAGTCGCCTGCTAAGCTGGACTTTCAGTGATAGCGCCCTGCTGACCTGGATCACAGCTGCTGTAGAGAGAGTGAGTGTGATCACCACCATCTGTGATTACATCAACTGGATCTGCAGCACCAGAGACCTCATCATCTGGACCACCACCCTCACCCGCAGCAGCTTCCTGGACATCTGGACGACCACAGCCACCTGGATCACCAACACCACCACCGGTGAGCTGACAACGTTGATTTCCACCGTCACCACCAGCGATCTGCAGAGCGCACTGAGCAGCATAAGTGAGAAGCTGGTGTGGATTGCCACAACCCTCCAGCTTCTCACTTGGCTGACCAGTCGCTGCAACAGGTGTGCTTGGCTGCTAACTGCGGGTGAGGCGTTGTCCTGGATGAACACTACAAGCAGGATGCTGATCGGCGCCCTACAGGGCATCAGACTTATTGTGCGATGTCTGTCCAGTACCGAGGAGCTGAGGAAATGCCTGGCCATCATATCCGAAGAAGTGCTAAGCGGCTTCCCCGCCACCACCACCACAGCACGCTCCGAGGGACATCCCTACCGCCGACAGCGAATCATTTGAAATGATGGGACAACATCACCAGGGGCCTGCAGTTCCATCAGAGAGCAGCCCAGCTGGAAGATTACCACCAACCTGCAGAGGCCCAATTCCACCACCACCAACCTGCAGCGTAGCAACTCCAGCACCATCAAAATGCAGAGCCCAAACAACACCATTGGAGACCTGCCCAACTGGAATATGACCACCTGTGACCTCATTTCCATCAGCAGCCATCTCCAGAGTGCAGCAACCACCTTCACTGACCTGCTTAGCTGGACATCCACCACCAGCCGCCTGCTGAGCTGAACTTTCACTAATAGTGACCTGCTGACCTGGATCACAGCTGCTGTAGAGCCAGTGAGTGTGATCACCACCGCCTGTGATTTCATCACCTGGATCTGCAGCACAAGAGATCTAATCATCTGGACCACCACCCTCACCAGCTTCCTGGAGATCTGGATGACCACAGCCACCTGGATCACCACTACTACTGCCGGTGAGCGGATCACGTGGATTTCCACCATCAGCACCAGCGATCTGCAAGCAATCACATTGAGTGAGACATTGTCCTGGACTACAACCACCAGCAGGATGCTGATCGGCTTCCTACAGAGCATCAGACTGATCCTGCGATGCTTCACCAGTACCGAGGAGCTGAGGAAATGCCTGGCCATCATCTCCAAGAAAGTGCTCAGCGGCTTCCCCGCCGCCACCACCACAGCACGCTCCGAGGGACATCCTGACCGCCGACAGCGAATAATTTAATAACTTAAATAAAGGTTTTTCTTGTTGCCAAAAATGTGTACTTTTTTTATGTCACTATACATTGTAGTAAGGTGTGCAAGGGTGTAAGTGTGTAATAATGATAATGTGGGGCACTAAAAACACCATACACCACCTCTCTTACACTGTACCTGTCAGCTCTGCCCCCCCAAAGATGGCCGCTCTGCCGTACTCACCGTTATTGTGTGAGGTGAGGAGGAAAGGGGAACTACAACCATGGTGGACAGCACACAGGAGCGCCCCCTGCTGGTCACTCTCCTTCTCCAGCTCTTCCCTCTGCCACTGGCTGTAGGAGTATACGCTGCCCAAACAAAAACACCCGGTGGGGTCTCAGTAGATTTATCCTTGTTTCCAGATAGTAACCAATCACAGCTCAGCTTTCATTTCTCACATTGCTCTGGGAACATGAAAGCTGAGTTGTGATTGGTTGCTATGGGCAACAAAGAGACTCTTACCATTAGAAAGCTTAAAGAGGTATTCCCCACAAGAGCTAAAATAATGTAATGCTCCCAAACCTAGCTGGCCTTACTCACCAAGTCCCTCTGAGTATTTTGAGCCGTCTCCCATCTTTCTAGCTGCTGCCGTTCCTGAGTTACAAGTTTTTCTAAAAGCCGATCTATATCCAAGATAGGAAACTACATTTCCCATCATGCAATGCTTATGCCTGATAATGGTGAAGTAGCAGAGCTGAGATGCACTGACCGAGTAGCAGAGCTGCGTTGGGCGGAAGGTTTAGCAGAGCTGAGTTGGCGGTGACGGTTGTAGTAGAGCTGAGTTGGGATGACAGTGTATCAGAGCTGACTTGGCGGTGACTGTTGTAGCAGAGCTGAATTGGCGGTGACGGTGTAGCAGAGCTGAGTTGGCGGTGACGGTGTAGCAGAGATGAGTTGGGGATGACTTTGTAGCAGAGCAGAGATTTTGGGTGACAGTGTAGCAAAGCTGAGTTGGAATGACGGTGTAGCAGAGCTGAGTTGGCGGTGACGGTGTAGCAGAGATGAGTTGGCGGTGACAGTGTAGCAGAGCAGAGTTTGGGGGGACGGTGTAGCAGAGCTTAGTTGGGGGGACAGTGTAGCAGAGCTGAGATGGCACTGACCGAGTAGCAGAGCTAAGTTGGGGGGGAAGGTGTAGCAGAGCTGAGTTGGGGATGACGGTGTAGCAGAGCTGAGTTGGCGGTGACGGTGTAGAAAAAGCTGAGTTGGCGGTGACGGGGTAGCAGAGCTGAGTTGGCAGTGACGGTGTAGCAAAGCTGAGTTGGCGGTAATAGTGTAGCAGAGCTGAGTTGGGGATGACGGTGTAGCAGAGCTGAGTTGGCGGTGACGGTGTAGCAGAGCAGAGTTTGGGGGGACGGTGTAGCAGAGCTTAGTTGGGGGGACAGTGTAGCAGAGCTGAGATGGCACTGACCGAGTAGCAGAGCTGAGTTGGGGGGAAGGTGTAGGAGAGCTGAGTTGAGGATGACGGTGTACCAGAGCTGAGTTGGGGGTGAGGGTATAGCAGAGCTGAGTTGGGGAGGACGGTGTAGCAGAGCTGAGTTGGGGGGAGGGTGTAGCAGAGCTGAGATGGCACTGACCGAGTAGCAGAGCTGAGTTAGGGGAAAGGTGTAGCAGAGCTGAGTTGGCGGTGTAGCAGAGCTGAGTTGGCAGTGACGGTGTAGCAGAGCTGAGTTGGCGGTGACAGTGTAGTAGAGCTGAGTTGGGGATGACGGTGTAGCAGAGCTGAGTTGGGGATGACGGTGTAGCAGAGCTGAGTTGGCGGTGATGGTGTAGCAAAGCTGAGTTGGGGGGACAGTGTAGCAGAGCTGAGTTGGCGGTGACGGTGTAGCAGAGCTGAGTTCGGGGGGACAGTGTAGCGGAGCTGAGTTGGCGGTGACGGTGTAGCAAAGCTGAGTTGGGGGGGACGGTGTAGCAGAGCTGAGTTGGCGGTGACGGTGTATCAGAGCTGAGTTCGGGGGAACAGTGTAGCAGAGCTGAGTTGGGGGCACGGTGTAGCAGAGCTGAGATGGCACTGACCGAGTAGTAGAGCTGAGTTGGGGGTAAGGTGTAGCAAAGCTGAGTTGGCGATGACAGTGTAGCAGAGCTGAGTTGGCGGTGACGGTGTAGCAGAGCTGAGTTGGCGGTGACAGTGTAGTAGAGCTGAGTTGGGTATGATAATGTAGCAGAGCTGAATTGGCGGTGATGGTGTAGCAGAGCTGAGTTGGTAATGATGGTGTAGCAGAGCTAAGTTGGCGGTAATGGTGTAGCAGAGCTGAGTTGGGGATGACGGTGTAGCAGAGCTGAGTTGGCGGTGACGGTGTAGCAGAGCTGAGTTGGGGATGACGGTGCAGCAGAGCTGAGTTGGGGGTGACGACGTAGCAAAGCTGAGTTGGGGGGATGGTGTAGCAGAGCTGAATTGGCGGTGACGCTGTAGTAGAGCTGAGTTGGGGATGACGGTGTAGCAGAGCTGAGATGGCACTGACCGAGTAGCAGAGCTGAGTTGGGGGATAGGTGTAGGAGAGCTGAGTTGGCGGTGACGGTGTAGCAGAGCTGAGTTGGCGGTGACAGTGTAGCAGAGCTGAGTTGGGGATGACGGTGTAGCAGAGCTGAGTTGACGGTGATGCTGTAGCAGAGCTGAGATGGCGGTGACGGTGTAGTCGAGCTGAGTTGGGGATGACGGTGTAGCAGAGCTGAGTTGGGGGGTGATGGTGTAGCAGAGCTGAGTTGGCGGTGACGGTGTAGCAGAGCTGAGTTGGGGTGACGCTGTAGCAGAGCTGAGTTGGGGGGGACGGTGTAGCAAAGCTGAGTTGGGGATGACGGTGTAGCAGAGCTGAGTTGGCGGTGACGGTGTAGCAGAGCTAAGTAGAGCTGAGTTGGGGACGACGGTGTAGCAGAGCTGAGTTGGGGGTGACGGTGTAGCAGAGCTGAGTTTGGGGTGACGGTGTAGCAAAGCTGAGTTGGGGGGGACGGTGTAGCAAAGCTGAGTTGGGGGATGACGGTGTAGCAGAGCTGAGTTTGGGGGGGACGGTGTAGCAGAGCTGAGTTGGGGGGGGGGTGGTGTAGCAGAGCTGAGTTGGGGGGGGGGACGGTGTAGCAGAGCTGAGTTGGGGATGATGGTGTAGCAGAGCGGAGTTGGCGGTGACGGTGTAGCAGAGCTAAGTTGGCGGTGACGGTGTAGCAGAGCTGAGTTGGCGGTGACGGTATAGCAGAGCTGAGTTGGCGGTGACGGTATAGCAGAGCTGAGTTGGGGGGGACGGTGTAGCAGAGCTGAGATGGCACTGACCGAGTAGTAGAGCTGAGTTGGGGGTAAGGTGTAGCAAAGCTGAGTTGGCGATGACAGTGTAGCAGAGCTGAGTTGGCGGTGACGGTGTAGCAGAGCTGAGTTGGCGGTGACAGTGTAGTAGAGCTGAGTTGGGGATGATAATGTAGCAGAGCTGAATTGGCGGTGATGGTGTAGCAGAGCTGAGTTGGTAATGATGGTGTAGCAGAGCTAAGTTGGGGATGACGGTGTAGCAGAGCTGAGTTGGGGATGACGGTGCAGCAGAGCTGAGTTGGGGGTGACGACGTAGCAAAGCTGAGTTGGGGGGATGGTGTAGCAGAGCTGAATTGGCGGTGACGCTGTAGTAGAGCTGAGTTGGGGATGACGGTGTAGCAGAGCTGAGATGGCACTGACCGAGTAGCAGAGCTGAGTTGGGGGAAAGGTGTAGGAGAGCTGAGTTGGCGGTGACGGTGTAGCAGAGCTGAGTTGGCGGTGACAGTGTAGTAGAACTGAGTTGGGGATGACGGTGTAGCAGAGCTGAGTTGACGGTGATGCTGTAGCAGAGCTGAGATGGCGGTGACGGTGTAGTCGAGCTGAGTTGGGGATGACGGTGTAGCAGAGCTGAGTTGGCGGTGATGGTGTAGCAGAGCTGAGTTGGCGGTGACGGTGTAGCAGAGCTGAGTTGGGGGTGACGCTGTAGCAGAGTTGAGTGGGGGGACGGTGTAGCAGAGCTGAGTAGAGCTGAGTTGGGGACGACGGTGTAGCAGAGCTGAGTTGGGGGTGACGGTGTAGCAGAGCTGAGTTTGGGGTGACGGTGTAGCAAAGCTGAGTTGGGGGGGACGGTGTAGCAAAGCTGAGTTGGGGGATGACGGTGTAGCAGAGCTGAGTTTGGGGGGGACGGTGTAGCAGAGCTGAGTTGGGGGGGGGGCGGTGTAGCAGAGCTGAGTTGGGGGGGGACGGTGTAGCAGAGCTGAGTTGGGGATGATGGTGTAGCAGAGCGGAGGTGGCGGTGACGGTGTAGCAGAGCTAAGTTGCGGTGACGGTGTAGCAGAGCTGAGTTGGCGGTGACGGTGTAGCAGAGCTGAGTTGGGGGGGACGGTGTAGCAGAGCTGAGTTGGCACTGACCGTGTAGCAGAGCTGAGTTGGTGGGAAGGTGTAGCAGAGCTGAGTTGGCGGTGACGGTGTAGTAGAGCTGAGTTGGGGATGACGGTGTAGCAGAGCTGAGTTGGGGGGAATGGTACAGCAGAGCTGAGTTGGGGGGGACGGTGTAGCAGAGCTGAGTTGGGGATGACCTTGTAGCAGAGCTGAGTTGGCGGTGACGGTGTAGCAGAGCTGAGTTGGGGATGACAATGACGCAGAGCTTAATTGACGGTGACGGTGTAGCAGAGCTGAGTTGGGGATGACGGTGTAGCAGAGTTGAGGTGACGGTGTAGCAGAGCTGAGCTTGGGGGGACGGTGTAGCAGAACTGAGTTGGGGGGACGGTGTAGCAGAGCTGAGATGTCACTGACCGAGTAGCAGAGCTGAGTTGGGGGGAAGAAATAGAAGGGCGGTGACGGTGTAGTAGAGCTGAGTTGGGGATTACAGTAGAGCTGGGCGATATGGCCAAAAAATAAAATCTCGATTTTTTAAAAAATTTTGGACGATTCTCGATTTAAATCTCGATTTTTTTTCCTTTTCGCTAAATAAACAGAATAGTTTTGTCCTTGCAGCATCAGATACTATTTTAATGACATTTGAGACAACTGTATTGCTTCTCACTGTAACAGTGCTCCCCTGTAGTAGACAAGCCCCCTGTGTGCCATTCTGGGCCCCCATATAGTATAGGAGATCTTCTTTGTGTGTTTAGTAGTGGAGGTATAGTGGATAAGGGGTGTAGTAGTAGTAGTACAGGTAAAGATGAGGGGTGTAGTAGTACAGGTACAGATGAGGGCTGTAGTAGTACAGGTATAGATGAGGGGTGTGGTAGTACAGGTATAGATGAGGGCTGTAG